>NC_041363.1:1997017-2002017 GCF_900634415.1 Cottoperca gobio
AGGCAAAACACATTTGTCTTGGTACTCCTCACCAGGGTGCCGCCACACACGCCGGACACCATCTGACCCAAACAGGTTTATTTTGGTCTCATCAGACCACAGGACATGGTTCCAGTAACTCATGTTCTTGGATTCATTGTCTTCAGCAAACTGTTTGCGGGCTTTCTTATGCATCGGTTTCAGAAGGGGCTTCTGTCTGGGGCGACGGCCATACAAACCGATTTGATGCAGTGTGCGGCGTATGGTCTGGGCACTGACAGGCTGACATCCCACTTCTGCAACCTCTGCAGCAATGCTGGAAGCACTCGCACGTCTATTTTTGGAAACCAACCTCTGGATATGACGCTGAGCACGTGGACTCAACTTCTTTGGTCGACCCTGGCGAGGCCTGTTCCGAGTGGAACCTGTCCTGGAAAACCGCTGTATGATCTTAGCCACTGTGCTGCAACTCATTTTCATGGTGTTGGCAATCTTCTTATAGCCAAGGCCATCTTTGTGAAGCGCAATAATCCTTTTTTTCAGCCGCTCAGAGAGTTCCTTGCCATGAGGTGCCATGTTGTCCAGCATTCAGAGAGAATTGTGCCCAAAACACCAAATTTAACAGCCCTGCTTATCATTTACACCTGAATCCTTGTAACACTAACGAGTCACATGACACCAGGGCGGGAAAACAACATCATTGGGCACAATTAGGACATGTTCACTAGTGGGGTGTACTCACTTTTGTTGCCAGCTGTTTAGACATTAACAGCTGTGTACTGAGTAATTTTCAAAGGACAATAAATCTATACTGTTATTCAAGCAGCACACTGACTACTTTAAGTTATATCAAAGTTTCAGTAGGATAATGTTATCCCCTGAAAGGATATAACAGAATATTTGCAAAAATCTAAAGGGTGTACTCACTTTTGAGATATACTGTATATATATATATATTAAATTAAATTAACTTTTATATTATAATAATATAATATAATATTATAATAATATAATATAATATTATAATAATATTATATTATAATATAATATTATTATAATTATATTATATTATATTATTATTATATTATTATTATATTATAATAATATTATATAATAATAATATTATATTATAATAATACTATATTATATAATAATATTATATTATAATAATATTATATAATAATAATATTATATTATAATAATACTATATTATATTATAATAATATTATATTATAATAATATTATATAATAATAATATTATATTATAATAATACTATATTATAATAATATTATATTATAATAATATTATATTATACAGTCTTAGAGAATGCTGCCACTGTAAAGAAGTCAGATATGATTGATGCACTAAATGCAGGTCTGTAGTGTCGGTGCATTATATTCCGTTATAAAGATAAACTGATCACTTATCACTTTTAAATAATGTAGCAGAGTTACAGCTGCAGGTTACTGCTGAGTCACTTCATCATTTCATCCTGTCAGATATTTGTGTTGAATTGTCAGAGTTAGCGTATGAAGTTTTGAGTTATGGGGAGAAAATGTGTTTTGCAATCGACCTTTGACCTTTGACCTTTGACCACCCAAATCTAATCAGTTGATCCTTAAGTGGACATTTGTAGAAATTGTGAGACGTCTCGTTCACGAGAGCGAGACATACGACCTGAAAACTGCTTCCACCAGGTAAACTGACGAACAGCTGGATTATTTCAGAATTACAAAAGATGAAAACTACGACGTGGAAGACATTCAAACAATCTGTGTGGCCATGACATAAACTGATATCATTGTTACGTCATCATTATACTTTTGTATACTTCTTCCTCCTTCTTGTAATAGTTACCTTGCTTTATGTTTACTCTTCATTTTATTTGTTATTTTTGTTTCGTTTAAGTTTTTTAACTAATTTGTTACATGTTCAAAATGAATCAAATAAAAAATGATGTTGAGGAACATTAAGGATATTATTAATATTAAAATATCATTTTGATACAGAAATACAGTGTGAAAAATACATTTCATTTATTTTTCTGTGCTTACAAAAAGAAATAAAATATATTCCCTCAGCGCTTTCACAACGGGAAACATATTTGATCAGTCACAAAATGCTAATGACCAAATCTGAGGTTTGTTAGACGTCCTCCTGCTTGTTATGGTGAGTTGACACATACTGTAGGTGTTTGGCTGTGTAAAGCGGTCAGATCAAGATGGATTATGGGAGTTAAGGGCCACATGTCAAAACATGTCTCTCAGTTGGCCCCGGGGCGCCACAACAACCCCCGTCCCTCCAAAATCCTGCCACCACCATTCTCCTCATGTCACTCAGTCTCTATCCGAGGGCACAATCAATCCTCTCAGCTCTGTTTCCTGCCAATGTGCATACTGCCACCACACACACACACATGCACACACACACACACACACACACACACACACACGCACGCACGCACGCACACACACACACACACACACACACACACACACACACACACACACACACACACATGCCCACTCACAGACACACAAAGGTGGTATCAGGGCCTCCATACTTGCACGAACCAGCACGATGCGTGACAGTGTTGTTTGTGTTCGTCAGCAGCAGCAGCGTCCTCACATCAGTTCAGATGATCTTCAGTGTTTGGATTCTGGTTCTGTGTTTGTGTGATGTGCACACACATTTCTTCCCTTTTCATTCATACTTCACTGGGTACATTTAATAGTCTTCATTTGTTGTAAATGAGTTTGTGTGCTGAGTCCTGATCTAATTTCAACACATTCTAGTTCCCATGTTATGCTCTAATGTTGACATCCTTCATGTACGACTGAGGTGCACACACGCTAAGCTAACACATCCTCTGGTACGACTGAGGTGCAAACACGCTAAGCTAACACATCCTCTTGTACGACTGAGGTGCACACACGCTAAGCTAACACATCCTCTGGTACGACTGAGGTGCACACACGCTAAGCTAACACATCCTCTGGTACGACTGAGGTGCAAACACGCTAAGCTAACACATCCTCTTGTACGACTGAGGTGCAAACACGCTAAGCTAACACATCCTCTTGTACGACTGAGGTGCACACACGCTAAGCTAACACATCCTCTTGTACGACTGAGGTGCAAACACGCTAAGCTAACACATCCTCTTGTACGACTGAGGTGCACACACGCTAAGCTAACACATCCTCTGGTACGACTGAGGTGCACACACGCTAAGCTAACACATCCTCTGGTACGACTGAGGTGCACACACGCTAAGCTAACACATCCTCTGGTACGACTGAGGTGCACACACGCTAAGCTAACACATCCTCTGGTACGACTGAGGTGCACACACGCTAAGCTAACACATCCTCTTGCTGCAGATTCAGAATGTGCCGAAGTTTCAAGTGTATTTAATTTATAGGCCTGTAGAGCTTTTTCAATAAAGTGCTTCACATAGACAGACAAAGACAAACACAAATGTGCACAAGATGTTGAGATGTCAAGAAACAAACAAGTTCAAACACAAAGCAACAACCGTGCTGGAGTGTTTAAAGATGGGGTAGGAAGTTTTCTCGGGAAAAAAAGCCGGATTAAAAAAACCTAAACAGCTTTCTGTCCTGAGACTATCAGACATCAGCATATTCATTCATCTACTCAAACATCATCCTGATCTTACTCCTGATGCTGTTATAAAGTGACAACTCTACGAGAATTACATCCTGTTTTCTTTGCAGACTTGTGTAAAGCTCTTCGTGATGATGTACTGTGATTCAAGGCTCTAGCTAGCAGCTAGCTTAGCGCTAAATCCTCTCCATCTTTGCACTTTGTGACGAATGTCTATATAAATACATTTGACCTTTACTTGCTTGCTGTGACTACATTCAATGCTTCTCATGTGTCCATATTGTTGTAATGCAGCCGGAGAATTACACACATACTGTCTGTAAGGTTACACATCATAACATTAAAAGTGATGCTTGGTTATCCCACCTGTAGTGACATCATGTGTTCTCCTCCACACTGCTGTGCCGATATATGTGAGCAGACACTGCAGAGAAGTGAATTAGGGACATTTGTTCTCCCGCCTTGTCTTTGCTGTTCTCTCTCAACTTTACTTTGGCAACTCATTTTAGCCCCCCAGGCAAAAACAGTGCAGACGCCACCAGACAGCAGATCTCCTCCACTCCAGGGGAGGGATGCTTTGCATATTCTTCTTACTTAGCTGCACTTCTGTTTTGGCTTTGCAGTCATTACTTATAACAATCAGTATTCTATCCAAGGCTGCCAACTCTCATAAGGCCCTGAGTGAAGTGTGGATGCTTGAATCACAAACGAACGGTCGGGGGGGGAACTTATATAAACTGAAGGTCAGCGGGCCGCACATGTCACCGCCAGGGGTCAGCAGGTCAACGCTCTCTGTATGTACAGCATGTATGCATTAATAGTGCAGGGAGGCGCTTTAAATGTTATATTTCTATTTCACATTCTTGATTTTGCAGAAAAGAACAACTTTAATATTTCAGCTTCTGTCTGACAGGCTGAGACAGAGACGAAGACGAGGACTAGCTGCAGGAGATAAAAGTGATGGACGGCATGCTAAGTGGATATTTTACTCCAGTGTAAGTGTGTCGTGACGGGGAGGATTATGATGTGACACGCAGCTGCTCGGTGGGCCTAAAGCCAGTGACTGACACATGTCGCTGATATTTGTAAAGGCTGCACCAATGCAAGTCAGATAAGTCAGTCAGGCTGAGGAAACAACATGTGCCTCACATTGTCGGATATGAATTTTACATGAACCCTCCGTCGCAGCGCGGCGTTTTCCCAGAGTACAGTCTGCTCCTGCAGTCTGATCGTCTGGCACTGGTGGTCACTGGTAATTGGCTTTTTATTGATAATGCAGAAAAGCTCAGGCTGCCCAATTAAAAGCCTGTAAACGAGGAAACAGCTGCAAATAGAGCTCGACAAAAAGCATTGTTGTTTTAGTTAACATTTTATTTTCCTCTGACAATAGTAT
>NC_041363.1:2007017-2032017 GCF_900634415.1 Cottoperca gobio
TAGTTGTGGGACATATTTCCCTCCTGCAGCAGCAAAGTTACATCAGATGTGAAGTGGAGTGAAGATCAGACCACCTGAGTACGTCAGGTGCTTCACACACACAGTCCGGTACGGTGTGCAGGTAGTCTCGTACAGAACACAAGATTATCCACTTCATGCGCCACATCTTTATTCCTGCAGCGCCACCTGATCGAGTCCTGCATGCAGAATGGGGACAATTTCAGCCAATAAAAATACATGTTTCAAATGTTGTTGACGTCATAAACATATCTATAATGTGTTATAATATGTTTATAATGTTATAGATATGTTTATAATGTTATAGATATGTTTATAATGTTATAGATATGTTTATAATGTTATAATATGTTTATAATGTTATAAATATGTTTATAATGTTATAAATATGTTTATAATGTTATAGATATGTTTATATCCATCCATCCATTGTCTACCGCTTATCAGGGATCGGGTCGCGGGGGCAGCAGCTCCAGTAAGGAACCCCAATCTTCCCTTCTCCGGGCCACATCCTCCAGCTCCGACTGGGGGATCCTGAGGCGTTCCCAGGCCAGTGAGGAGATATAATCTCTCCACCGAGTCCTGGGTCTTCCCCGGGGTCTCCTCCCAGCTGGACAGATTTTGAGGTGCTGATCCTCATCCCAACCGCTGCACACTCGGCTGCGAACCGATCCAGTGACTGTTGAAGGTCACAGACCGATGATGCCATAAGGACCACATCATCTGCAAAGAGCAGCGATGAGATCCTCAGGTCACCGAACTGCAACCCCTCTCCTCCACGACTACGCCTCGATATCCTGTCCATGAGAATCACGAACAGGATTGGTGATAAAGCGCAGCCCTGTCGGAGGCCAACATTCACAGGAAACGAGTCCGACTTACTGCCGAGTATCCGGACACAACTCTCGCTTTGGGCGTACAGGGATTGGATGGCCCTCAAAAGTGACCCCCTCACCACATACTCCCGCAGCACCTCCCACAGTATCACCCGGGGGACCCGATCATACGCCTTCTCCAGATCCACAAAACACATGTAGACCGAATGGGCGTACTCCCAGGCCCCCTCCAGGATCCTTGCGAGAGTGAAGAGTTGGTCTGTTGTTCCACGACCAGGACGGAATCCGCATTGTTCCTCTTCAATCAGAGGTTTGACTACCGGCCAAACCCTCCTTTCCAGTACCTTGGAGTAGACTTTACCAGGGAGGCTGAGAAGTGTGATACCCCTGTAGTTGGCACACACTCTCTGGTCCCCCTTTTTAAATAGGGGAACCACCACCCCGGTCTGCCAACCCCTAGGCACTGTCCCAGACTTCCACGCAATGTTGACGAGGCGTGTCAACCAAGACAGCCCCTCAACACCCAAAGCCTTCAGCATTTCTGGACGGATCTCATCAACCCCTGCGGCTTTGCCTCTATGGAGTTTTTTGACTACCTCAGTGACTTCCATCAGGGAAATTGACGATGATCCCCCATCAGCTTCCAGCTCTGCCTCTACCATAGAGGGCGTGTTAGTCGGATTCAGGAGTTCCTCAAAGTGCTCCTTCCAGCGGCCGATAACCTTCTCAGTTGAAGTCAGCAGGGTCCCACCCTTGCTGTACACAGCTTGGATGGTTCCTCGCTTCCCCCTCCTGAGGTGCCGGATGGTTTTCCAGAAGCACCTTGGTGCCGACTGAAAATCCTTCTCCATAGCTTCTCCGAACTTCTCCCACACTCGCTGCTTTGCCTCTGACACGGCAGAAGCTGCCGCCCTTCTAGTCCTTCGATACCCTGCAACTGTTTCCGGAGTCCTCCCGGATAACATAACCTGGAAGGACTCCTTCTTCAGTCGGACGGCTTCCATGACCACCGGGGTCCACCACGGTGTTCGAGGGTTACCGCCCCTTGAGGCACCTAAGACCTTGAGACCACAGCTCATCACCGCAGCTTCAGCAATAGAGGTTTTGAACATCGCCCACTCAGGTTCAATGCCCCCAACCTCCACAGGGATGTCTGAAAAGCTCCGCCGGAGGTGTGAGTTAAAGATCCCCAGGACAAGGGCATCCTCCAGACGTTCCCAGTTCACCCGCACTACCCGTTTGGGTTTACCAGGTCTGTCCAGAGTCTTCCCCCACCCCTTGATCCTACTCACCACCAGATGGTGATCAGTCGACAGCTCCGCCCCTCTCTTCACCCGAGTGTCCAAAACATGCGGCCTCAGATCAGATGATACGATTACGAAATCGATCATTGACCTTTGGCCTAGGGTGCTCTGGTACCACGTGCACTTATGAGCATCCTTATGTTCGAACATGGTGTTTGTTATGGCCATTCCATGACTAGCACAGAAGTCCAACAACAAACGACCGTTCGGGTTTAGATCAGGGAGGCCCTTCCTCCCAATCACGCCTCTCCAGGTGTCTCCATCGTTTCCCACGTGTGTGTTGAAGTCTCCCAGCAAGACTACGGAGTCCCCTACAGGGTCTCCAAGAAGGCCGAATACTCAGAACTGCGGTTTGGGGCATAGGCACAAACAACAGTCAGAGTTTCCCCCCCCCATAACCTGAAGGCGTAGGGAGGCGACCCTCTCGTCCACCGGGATAAACTCCAACGTAGCGGCGCTCAGCCGGGGGCTAGTGAGTATCCCCACCCCGGCCCGACGCCTCACACCATGGGCAACTCCGGAGAAGAATAGAGTCCAACCCCTATCCAGGAGTACGGTTCCAGAGCCAAGACTGTGCGTGGAGGTAAACCCCACCAGATCCAACTGGTAGAGATCCACCTCCCGCACTAGTTCCGGCTCCTTCCCCCACAGAGAGGTGACGTTCCACGTCCCCAGAGCCAGCCTCTGCTGCCCGGGTCTGGTCCGTCGAGGTCCCTCACCATCACTGCCACGCGTGTGACAGCGCACCTGACCCCAGCGGTTTTTCCCATGAGTGGTGGGCCCACAGGCTGGATGGATGGGAGGCACCACGTAGCTTCTTCGGGCTGTGCCTGACCGGGCTCCGTGGCAAACCCGGCCACCAGGCGCTCGCTGTCGGGCCCTCCCTCTGGGCCTGGCTCCAGACGGGGGCCCCGGGCTTCCTCCAGGCAGGGTCTCTCCTTTCCTTTCCCTTTCTTTCTTTATAATGTTATAAATATGTTTATAATGTTATAAATATGTTTATAATGTTATAGATATGTTTATAATGTTATAAATATGTTTATAATGTTATAAATATGTTTATAATGTTATAAATATGTTTATAATGTTATAGATATGTTTATAATGTTATAAATATGTTTATAATGTTATAAATATGTTTATAATGTTATAAATATGTTTATAATGTTATAAATATGTTTATAATGTTATAGATATGTTTATAATGTTATAAATATGTTTATAATGTTATAAATATGTTTATAATGTTATAAATATGTTTATAATGCATTATAACAGTGATTATAATCAGTGAGTGAGCAGCATTATGGATAATAATGATATCTAGCCTTATATGTTATTATAAAAAGCTTATATATAATTAATATAATATAAAGCTTATAATAATGTGTATGATTATTGTTATAAAGCATTTTAAATATGTATTTAATATGTAACAATGCATTATAAGTATGTTTATGACGCATTATAGAAAGTGTTGCTGAAAGAGAAATATTAAATTATAATGCAGACGTAATTTTCTTGAATTGGTTGTAATATTGAAATATATTCTCAATGCAGTCAGCAGCTCAGGCGTGAGCTCAGGTCTAGAATAACATAAACAAGACGATAATCACATTAACAATATGCTTTTAAAATCACAACAAGTGTTTTTTATTCACTTAGTTCTGAAATGTCGTCCCGTTATAATTCACTGTAAACAGCTGCAGATGTTCTTGAGGTTTAAATATCTAACGAGGAGAGAAACTGAACTTTCAGGCCAAGCAGAGCCGAGTGCGTCCCGCCTCTGAACTCCAGCAGCTACAGAAGGGACACGAGTATCGTATTCAACAAGGGCTGCACAGAACGGAGCTGAAGCTGAAGCCGTAAGCTTCACTCGGGCAGCGCCTCAAACCAAATGTTGCTCTGTGTCAAGCGATGAGCACTTAGTGTGTGGTTGTAGTTTAATGTTAGAAGCCGTTGAGGGTGGGGCTACGTGTGTGAAGGGGAGAGGACCCTCACATGTGAAGGTTGTGGTTGTGGTGTCCAGGTTCAGCTGAGGTTTAGCGAGCATGTGCTCTGTGATTATGACATTGTGGGTTTGAGTCCAGGTTGCACCTCATTTCCTCTCGTCCACTTTGCTGTCACTCCTCGTGTATTATGTTTCACAAAAGGGGGAAGAGATGCAATAAAAAGAGCTGAATCTGAAGTGTGTTTGGACCGTCGGGCTGTTTCCAGCTTTAATGCATTTCATGAATTTCAATAAACTGTGATCCAAGGGCGATGATTCCATCGCCCTTGGATCACAGTTGCTGAGCAGTTTCATCAGCGGTGGAAAGAACACTGACACTCAAAGATGTGTCTGTTACTGCGACTGCACTGGTTTATGGGGAGAGTAGCTGCATCTGCGTCAAGTGTCTTCATGGTGATACGTTTTCCATATTTCCTATCTAACAGGTGACAGGTGCTGTTTGTATCCATATTGTACCAACGTTAAAGTCTGTTGGTTCCATCACTTTGACTGAAATATCAACTTTTGGATGGATTGTTATGATATTTTGTAAAAACGTTAATTTCCCCCAGAGGACGAATGATCACGTTTCCTCCGGTGCCAGGATGAGGTTGACATTTTGTTTTGTAGTAACAAGGATTGGATCGGTCGCCCGTCTGTCCCTCTGCACAGTTCTGCACAATACGTCCATTTCTAAAACTGCAAACTTCCACCTTTAATTCATACTGAACACATTTATTTTAATTATATTTTTTATATATAAGTATATATGTTTCAATATTTGCTCTTATTTTAAGTTATTTTTCTCACACTCTGTTTATTTATGCACCAAAATGTGAAAATCTACAACAAACTATTAACGGTTAAATTTGCGACAGATACCCAGAATCCTCTCTGGATTTCTTTCCTGTCGCGCCTCATGTTGACGCACACGTAGCTGCCAGTAGCTCCTCGCAGGATGTCGATTTGTTCCGGTTACTGGCCGGTCGCACACCAAGACGTCTCTTGAAGTATGACGAGATGGATTATCGTTTGTTTCTTGATTGTCATGCGGTGATATCGCACGTTGCTGTTTACCTCCCTGTCATCACAACAGAATAAAACACGTGCAGGTGTGCAGTAAAACCTGTCTCTCAGTATCACACAGTGTTGTGCAGTGTTGGTGTTAATCTGCCGCTCCACCTCCACTTCCTGGATCATATAGGAACACGCACCGCCCCCCCCCCCCCCCCCCCCCCCGACGCAGCCCCTCGTGTCGTTTCCCCTCATGTCTCGAACAGAACAGATAAAATATAAAGCAGGTTGTTGACAGGCGGATCAAACTTTGTTACTTACACTGAAAACACACCAGGCAGCCAAAGCTTCCCATGGACAGTGCATGACAGTGCGCTCGCTTCTCCCAGCATGCAGTGGAAGAAAGACAGGTGATAAAGGGGGGGGGGTCTCTGCCTGCAGGCTGTCCGCTCTGTGACTCTTCAGAGACCATTCAATGCAAGCCTGCAGTACACAGAAAGAGAGAGGAGTGTATGCAGGTTGATGTGTGTGTGTGTGTGTGTGTGTGTGTGTGTGTGTGTGTGTGTGTGTGTGTGTGTGTGTGTGTGTGTATGTGTGTGTGTGTGTGTGTAAGAGAGAGAGAGATGGGGGGCCGAGGGGTGACTTAGATTGGGACAACATTATCTTCTCAGCCTCACCTGGTAATTGTGCCTCGTTCTGTTCAATCTAACTGTCTATTCCACTTAGTCTCTCTCTCACACACACACACGCACACACACACACACATGCGCGCGCACACACACACACACACACACACTCGCACACACACACACACACACACACACACACACACACCCACACACACACACACATACACACCCATACACACACACACACACACACACACACACACACACACACACACACACACACACACACACACACACAGCCACACACACACATACACACCCACACACACACACACTCGTCACCATGCCCTGGCCCGCTGCGACTGCTTTCCAGCTCACTGCTCCGAGGATGAGGTGCTCCAATTAGCCGGTGCTGGCTTTCTACTCGCCCTCATTTCATTCCTTCCCCCACGCCGCCCCCCCCACCCCCCCTCGCTCTCTCCCTCCGATCGCCCGCTCTGCTGTCACAGCTAATCGAGCAGCTACCACCTCCCACCGCCACAGACAGGCCTTGTCACTGCCGCTCGGCAAAGGTCAGAGCCTGGCAATTAAAGCTCCCCCACTGGGGGGGGGGACGGACGGACAGTAGCAGCACTGCACTAACCTCTCATCATGATAACCAACAGGATTAGCTGTGGGGTGCTGAGAGCTTGACACACACACACGAAAACACATGCACACAAATGAACAGATACCCCTCTTGGATGCCAAAAAGCGAAACACACACAGATAAGTTGTCAGAGTTTAAAGCTGTAGCCTCGAGCTGCAGTCTCTCTAAGGTCCAGCAGGGGGCCAGAAGAAGATCTGATAGAAGTCGAGGAGGAAACTTGACTTCGACTCTTCTTCTGCATTTCACTAATCGAATCTTAATATTCGCATAACGACAGTAGATGGAGACAAACATTCATATATGTGTTTTTGATAATTTTTGCGATAATCGTGCTACATGGAATGGATGGATGGAAACCAGACACACCGCGTGTTGTCCGGTTTGGATGCTCGCCGTGTTTTGGTTTTACAATTTTAACGCTTTCACAGTTTGTGTTTTCACTTCATGAAAGTTGATATTAACATTTCGGCCTAGAAATGTCTGATTAAGCGTTCGGTTGTACTTCGCTCCCCTCTCTCGTGTCACTTCTGGATCGAAAAAAGTTGGCGACGCCAACGTGCTCGAGCATTCAAAACCGTGTTGCACAAACCAATGGGTGTCGCCATGGTGACCACGTCCACTTCTTATATACAGTCTGTGATAAGCAAACACATCCCGAGGGTCAGAGGTCAGCAGATATTAACACACCTGTGGGAGACACACACACACACACACACACCACACACACACACACACACACACACACACACACACACACACACACACACACACACACACCCACACACACACACACACACACACACACACACACACACACACACACACACACACACACACTTCTTCTTCACTCATCTCCACAGCAGAGTGATGCAACTTCCTCATCTCGTCTCATTCCCCTGTTTAACAGTCTGCCTGCCACTGTCCTTGTGCTCTTCACCTCTCCCCCCCCCTCTCTCATGCCCCCCTCCCCACCCCCTCCCTTCAGCGCTCCTTCACTTCCAGCTAGACTAATCTGTGCCGTCGGCCCCTCCTCTGCCATCCGTCAGAGCCCTCACATTGTTTTGACGTCTAGTTAATTCTGGCCCCGATGATTTATCAAACTCTTATTACGGCCCGCTGAAAGCCTCATTTATTGTCCTGATGTATGGTAATGATAGCTCTGCGCCACCGCCTGCCCTGAATCTTAACCAACGCACTTTTGTCCTCTCGTCTCTTTGGTTCCTTCTTTCTCTCCGTGTATAAACATCTCTTCTGTTGTCTTATCCTCGGTGGCGTTTGCTTCGTTCTCTCTCTGGCTCCACACGCTTTCCTTTCTGTGTTTCTGTCTCTCTCACTTCTTCTTTCCTATCTTTGGCTATTCGTTCCCCTTCTGAGCTATTCCATCATTCCCTCCTTTAATCCCCCGTGATATTGAGAAGTCGGTCATCTCCTGTTCCGTCTCATTCCACCTGTCTGTCCTGTTTTGAAATGAAAAGCCTTGATGGACAATATTGGAACACAGCCAGACGCTAAACATCACTGTCACAGACCTTTCTCAACCTGATACGGACACGCCGCACATCAGGCCATTGAGGAAAGTCCCTCTGCTACCCTGAGAATAGACGTTTTACTCCCGCAGCAGATCATCAAATATCGCCGATCTAGAATTACCCCCGCGGCCCTGACACAAAAACAAAACACTGCTGCTGAATAATTCAGACTGCGGCAGGATCTTAGGGGCATTAGCCGTCGATGGAGTGCAATAAAAGCTGGTGGGAAATCAATGGAGCGAGACTATACCCATTGTCCACAAAGCAAGATCCATCCCTAATGTGTCTGCAGTCATTTCAGTTGAAAGCTCTGTATTCGTCATGCTGATGGTTGATGTCTTCCTCTCTGATGCTCCAGCTTCCACTTTGTACTGTGAGAGGACAAAACCTACATCTGCAGAAACGTGAATCACCCACTAAGTCCATCATCAAGCCGTAGTACCTGCGAAGGCAAGACGAGACACAATTGTTAAATCCCATTAGGTGCATTTTCATCCACCTGAAAATTGAATCGTCTTACTTTGCTAATGTGGAAAGGTTGGTGTATCGATAAAAGCAAAATGCGACAAAGTAGAAAGAAGGTTGGTAAACACATCATGACAAACACAAAGCTGTAGATGAAAACGGATCTGTGGGAAGTGATGAGAAGACTTCAACGTTCTTCAAATGAATAACCAACAGAAATACTTCACTATGTTTTCTACATTGATTCACACCGTGACGTAACCCAGTGGTTCGTGGACGACGGTTTTGAAGCCTTGAGTTTGGCATTTTGGCCGTCGCCATCTTGTTTTTTTTGGAACCAGAAGTGACACGAGAGGGTGGAGCGAAGTGCAACCGAATGCTCAACAAAACATTTTAGAGAAGACTTGAAACTACAGATTGAGACATAAACTCATCAGGAAAATGTTACTGATAAATCAAGAGAGAAGAAGAAACATTTTCTCATAGACTTCTATACAACTAGAAGAGTCTCCCCCTGCTGGAGGTTATAGAGAAGTAGAAACATTTTCTCATAGACTTCTATACAACTAGAGGAGTCGCCCCCTGCTGGAGGTTGCAGAGAAGTAGAAACATTTTCTCATAGACTTCTATACAACTAGAGGAGTCGCCCCCTGCTGGAGGTTACAGAGAAGTAGAAACATTTTCTCATGGACTTCTATACAATCTGACTTCTTGTTGATCGTTGGATGAATCGCCTACAATTGAAACTTGACTCTGTGAGATTATCAAACAGAAATATCCTTGTACCCCTAAAAAGTTTCTGCCTTTTTATATCGAATCTATTGACAAAAACCCAGAAAACATTGGTTCTAGTTGAGATGATGTACATTTGAAAAGTTCCGTTGGTCGGGCACGACCTGTACAGCTCATGTTTGCTAACGCTAGTAAACTTTAGATTGCTGTGTATCTTATTACATTATGAATCCTCTCTTGTTACACAACTGTTTCTTTCCCTGCTTGTGGTCTCTTTCCACTCGCTCTCCTAATGATGATGTCTCCGAAGCAGCTGACTCAAGGGAAGCTGAGGAAATAAAGGGAAATTCAATGTGCTATTATCTTGTAATTGATACAGCAAAGGTTATATAGTCAAGCTGTCAGAGTCCAAACAGGACAGTGTTCTGAAACGTATTGTGCTTTAGAAGCTGTCCACCCTCAGTTCATCCTGGGTTTGAGATGTTTTGTGTCACTGCTCCACTGGGGGGGGTGGTGCCCTTATTAAATGACAATTGCTTATAGGCTTATAGCGTGACAACGAGATTTTAAAACTTCCAGTTTTTCATTGTACATGAAAACAATTATTGTTGTACAAATGAGAAATGTCTGCCTGACACAAAAATATAATATTTTAATATTATTTTCCACTATAAATATTTTAACCAAACCCCATTTTAATATTCAGAATTTTAACACTTTAATTGCCATTTTGTTTACATAATGCCCCCGTTGTTTTTATGCGGGAAAGCAACACAAATATTTAATTATTTCTGTAAACTAAATCCCAGGTACATTTATATTTTTTCACGCGTCAATTATTAACACAAATATTTGTATTTCTTGTGCAGAAAACCAGGAAAATATACTTTATTTACCCAAAACAAATGAAAAGGTAGCACATCCAAGATGTCTGAGAAATAGTCTTTCTGTGATGTGAGACAGATAACAAGTGAAATGTGGTATTGTGTCCTCCTTGACTTGGAATTATGGGATGTCCTAGCTCTTCACATTGTTTTGGATTATGCTCTTTGGATTTGTGTTCATCACTCGAGAGTCCCATTGTTGAAGTGCAACCTCCGTTTTGAAGCCGGGGCTCTTGATGAAAAGCCCGACACAATAAAATACATGATTTTATACGGTAAAGGTCGTGGGAATAAAAATTGGCTTCAATAGGGACATTTTCTGTCCTTTTGTTTCTGTATTTTGGCGTCACCGTTTATTATAAAGTTATTATAGGAGCTTGAACTTCCAAAATAAAATAAAACTCACAGCCCTGCCAAGCTGAAGGGGCAGCAAAGTATTCAAGACGTCTCCTCCTGGGGAACCAGATATATAATCTCCACTGCAGAGACTGACTCTCACCCCGACTCCAAACCGCCTGAGTGCGAGCTGCAGGTCACGGTCTGTGGAAGCCAACAGAGCCACATCATCTGAGCAGAGGCGCGATTCTACACCTTGAAATCCTGTAAAGTGACGACCCTGGAAACTTTTGACTTTGTGACTAAAAGTTATCATTACTTTAGTCATGCACATCAGAGAGATTGGCCATCGACCCAGGCTCCCATGATGCACTGTATTTGTGATGTCTTCTGACATATTTGTGACTCACGAGCTGCAGAGTCTTGATTCTGTTTACAGAACAGCAATCATGTGCTTTTAAAACAATTATAATTCTCCAGACTTTGTAAGAAATATGTCATTTAGAAATACTGACGAAACCTGTAAAACATATCCAACTGTCCTCTCCTCTCCGGGCCCCCAGTGTCCTCACCCCACCCAGCCCCCCCCTGCGCTGGCACCCGGGGGGCTTTAAATACTTTATTGGCCTGTAACATTACCTTAATGTCTCCGAGCATCTCATTCAAATAGAAGCTAATGAAGAGTGAAGGCAGGCCGCGTCCTGCGGCCCGCAGCAACACAAAACACATGTGGCTTCAGTGGCCGCTGCAGGTGTGCTTGTGTGCGTGTGTATACGTGTGCGTCACTCTTGATCATACTTGTGCATGAGAGTAGGCATTAGTGTAATTGTGTAGTCTTATATATATATATGTGTGTGTGTGTGTGTGTGTGTGTGTGTGTGTGTGTGTGTGTGTGTGTCCAGGAAGTTAGGATCGCTGGTGATGTTAATGGCTCCTGACAAACTGGGGAGAGGGACTAACAGGGAAATTGAGATCATATCGGCAGACATGTAGACATGCCAGCGACTCACAATGCACAATACACACACACACACACACACACACACACACACACACACACACACACACACACACACACACACACACACTCCTTTATCCTTCCCATTCTCTCTCTCTGTCGCTCCTGAAGGACGTGTAGTGAGTGAGGTCAGGCATTAGTACTGTTATCTGATGACTGTGTGTGTCTGTGTGTGTGTGTGTGTGTGTGTGTTTGTGTGTGTGTTTGCTGGCCATCAATCAGCCAGCTGTCTGCCAGGACTCTCCATTAGGCCTTGGACCTGAGTGATGGCTGTGCTGGTCCTCCACTCACCGTGCCACACGCCCATATATCACTCATGTACACACACACACACACACACACACACACACACATACACACACACACACACACACACACACACACACACACACACCTGGGGGCTACAGATGAATGGTGCCACACACATGTCACGCACACACAGTGACATCTCCACTCAGCACACAGGAGCTGGCGGTGGAGCTGTAGTTAGATGTGACTGCACTATGACTTCATTAAAGGATATGTATTGTGCCATTAGGCGGCTGGGGGGGTCACCTTTAGTGTCTCAGCTAGCCTAACACACAATTCCCTTTTACACGTGAAATCCAATCATCTCTCTTGCTCTCCTTTTTCTGTCTCTACTGCTTTCCGCCCTCTCCTCTAATTCATCCATCACCCCGTCGCTCTGCTCTCCTTGACCTAATTAAGGAAGAGACACCTGATCTTTCACCTCTCAAATGATGTCACCCGCCGGCTCCTTTATCAACCTCACCTCCTCCGCTCGCTCCCTCTTTTTCATCCGATGTCTGTCACTTTCTCCCCCTCCTCCTCCACTTCTATCTTTTCCTCACCCTCTCCATTCATCTCACACCCTGCACACCTCTCTCTCACCTTGCCGTCCTCCTCCTCTACTCCACTTCTCATCTCTCCTCTCCTCAGCTCCTTATTGCTCTATCAATCTCTCTGGCAGAAGATCAATATCAGCGCCGCGGCTGCTTTTCTTCCCTTGCTCCCCCGCCCCTCTCTTCTCACTCTCCTCGTCTGCAGTATAGGATCCTTTCTTTAGCAGGAAGTGTGGCTCTCCATTAGCTCTCCTCTCTGCTGTTAACCACTTCCATCACTTTTACTGCCTGCTTTCTTTCAGCTGTTTTCAGAAAGGGTAAACACCCGCTTGTGCTCTATTTCCTCTGGGTCCTGTTTTCACTTTTCTTCCTACATATTGCATATGGTGCTTTTGAATTATTCATGACTATGAGTGCATTTGTACCTCGTGCATGTTTGACACACAGTTGGTCTGAATAAGAAATGACAGACAAGGGTTTATATACTAATTTACCAAGAGCAATTTATTGAATCTGTTTTAATGTTTAATCTGAAAAACAAAACCAAACGATTAAAGTGAGCCAGACAAAATGTTCATGCCTGTGTGAGTCGATGGCCACAACGTGTTCATGCACGTTTTCCAGGGATGGTTTGACAATCCCAAATAAGAAGCTTGGCTAAGGTTTCCTAAACTACTAAAAACCGTTAGAAAAGTCTGGAGTGATATAAATATAAACACAAGCACCAGGTTCACTCGGCTCCACAGACGAGACGTTTCTAACAGCGTGTGAAGAATTCTTCGTCTTGTGTGCAAGTTCCTCTGGGAGGATGTTGAGATATTTCACCCCGTTGACAAACAATAAAGCAGCTCCAGTTTCAAAAAGTCACTTTATTAACGGCAACCTCTACGTCAGGGGTGTCAAACATGCGGCCTGCCGACCAAAACCGGCCCGCTAGGTGGTCCAATGCGGCCCGCGGGATGACTTTGCAAAGTGTAAAAATGAGTTGTTACTGGTCCGGCCCACTTGAGATCAGATTGTGCTGCATGTGGCCCCTGAACGAACATGAGTTTGACACCCCTGCTCTACGTCTTCTGAGCAAACCTGGAAGTATGTTTCATTATAGTTTAAGTTTATCAGTGTTTGCGGTAATCATGTTGTAAACGCTCCGCGTGTGCAGCGGGTGTCTCGTTACACGAGTTCAGCGATGTACGCCCGAGCGCTGCCACGACTTGGGGAGCCTTCACGCTTTATGCAAAGTGTGATGATGTAATCTTTGGCCTGCGCCCCCTTGTGTCAGGGACACAGCGGTAAGCATAAAGCTCGCTTAAGAAACATCCTGAATTTCCCTTTACTGAGACACCGAAGCTCCATGAACAGAAATGTTGTTTAAAGTCAGTTCAGAGTGAATAAAGCTGACGGCAGCTCATCCGATATGTCTGCTATTCTGCGTGTACTCTAAATGCTTTTAACATAAACCCTGTAAGGTGACCTCACACCTTGTGGCGCAGCGTCCCGACCCTCGGAGACGGCGGCAACACGTCACGTCCTCGCCAAGGCAGCAGTCGGGCTGCGCTGCCAGCCTTCACAATTACAGAGACATTAGCAGGCAGTGAGCGGCAGCTAATTTGACAAGCTGAGATGATGCCCATTCATATCCACCCTGCTTCACTGGCCCAGGGTAAATATTTCCCCAAGCTCAGTATAAATAGAAAGACAATATTTGAACAGCTGAGAGGAGAGACAGAAAGGCTGAGGAAGGGAAGGAGGTGGAGAGGAACTGAAGGAGAGATCTTAATCCGTTATGTATACATGCAATACATATTCATAAAGTAGCTGGTCCTTAATGTGAAACTGGAGACAGTTATCTGATACAAAAGAGTCTAAAAGACGCCGATTGTTGAATCTGGATTATTGGTGTTTTGACTGTAATAGAGGATATTAGATAAAGAGAGCTGAGCTGAAACCAAGCACAAGTTTATCTCTTGTTATTGTTGGATTGAAACACAATGTTAGCTTCTACAACCACAGCAGGGAGACGTTGTTTGTCCTCCGCCCAGACACAGATTTTGCAATAAATTAAGTGAAGCTCGTATCTTGTCAGACCTCAGTGCTGCACACTGATGACCAGGACATTAAACTACAGAGACTGGAACATTGTGTTGGCATAAAAGGAACCGCACTAAGCTGGTTCAAGTCCTATTTATCTGAGCGATCTCAGTCTGTACGTGTTAACGATGTCTTGGAGTCCCACAAGGTTCTGTACTTGGACCGATTCTATTCACCTTATATTTGCTTCCTTTGGGCAATATTACAAGGAACCACTCTATAAACTTTCATTGTTATGCAGATGATACCCAATTATATCTATCAAGACAGATGAAACAAATTAATTGAGATCTGAAGATCCTCAAGTGTGCACGAGGCATTAGTTCTATAGAAATCTTCAAGTGATGTAGGGGAGACACGCTGTCGTTGTATTTGACCGGATATACATCTGCAATCTGCATTATTGCTGTATCATACTGTACATCTCAAGCAATATGTATCTTACTTATATACTTTTCGGAATTAATATTATTACACTATTGTATATATTGTAATACATATACATATTTTTACATATTTATTGTGTTTATATATTGTAGTACAATATACAATTACTTTAACTTCTCTATTTTTATATATATATTTTTTTATACAATGGAGCAACTGCAACAAAATCCAATTTCAACAATTAAGTGTCTTCTGATTCTGATACATGAACAATTACAAAACTTTTGTCAATCCATTCACATGATTTACACAGAACATTGTCAAAATAACTATATATAAACTTTTATAAGGTACATTTCCCCGTTGTGGGACTAATAAAGGTTTTCTGATAAATATAAATTCTGTAAAAGCTTGATTGTGAAAAAGAAAGTAGGCGGTGAATGATAAACTCCAGTACATGGACGGCGTCCCAGTCCTCTGACTGTCCTCACAATGGGACCCATTGCTCAGTTTTGTGCCATGCTGGTCTATTGTCCTGTCACATGGATGGATGAGGCCGTGGCCAGCTCCATTATGTATTACATTCTGCTTGTGCACGCACTCTGTCTCTGTCTGCCATAACACCCAACCCCGCTGCCACCACAGACAGACAGACAGACACACAGAGAGACAAGCAGGCAGAAAGGCTCATTGTTCCCTCGGGGGTCTCCATTGATCCTGCCAATCACTTTATTTACTGCCTTATCAATGCCGACTCCCACCTCCTCCCCAGACCCACATCGATCGCGTGCGGCTGAGTGCATGTTCGACGGGAAGTGTTTAAATGCAGGAGAAACACACAGATAAAAACTAAGACACACACACACACACACACACACACACACACACACACACACACACACACACACACACACACACACACACACACACACACACACACACACAGCCGTTAATCTCAGTGAAAGACAGGTGTCAGTGGAAGAAAGACAGGAGTGATGGAGAGCAGAAAGGAGGAGACACAAGGAGAGAGAGAGATGTCAGAAAACTGGCAGGCGACTGATGACTGCATGAAAACCCTTCACTTATCAGTCAGTGACCCACACACACACACACACACACACACACACACACACACACACACACACACATACACTGCTGAGACTTCTATTGTCGATGCTTACTGGCCACCAGTGTGATTGGAAGACATTTGGCAAAGGTTGAGAAAGTATTGTGATATACATACGAACAGTGATGCACTGAAATGTCCCACAACATCAGTTTGTATGTTATCCATGTAATCATGAACCAGGAAGTAGAAAGAGAGACAAAGTCCGTCTGTACTTAAGTAACGGCAGTTATGTTAAAGACTTTTACTTATTTGTCTGGTAACTTTGCTAGCTGCGTTTGTATTGTAACTTAAACCTCGATCTTTTCCTAAACATTACCAAGTTGTTTGTTTTAATGTGTTTCTGGACATTCGTAGGAGAACAGATGAAAATAACTTCTTAATATACAAACCGTTGTATGAAGATACTTTAGTGTGGACCTGTGGTCAGGACGAGTCCACACAATGTTCACCTGGCAGGAGCTTTACATGAGCTCCACTTTCAGCGCCCTAAAACGCCATTTGTGTGAAGTGTAAAGTTGTTAAAGCCCCCGTGTGCGTGTGGAGTAGACCTCAGATTATTACAAACATATTTAATGTTTAGTATGATGAAGGTCAGAGTTTACCAATGGTTGAATTATTCACCACTAACCTCTATACCTCGCTGCCGGGGCATAAATCACAACGCTCTGCTGTGTTTCTCCCGCTCGCAGCCATTTCTTACGTCTAAAAACAGAACAAAAGCAAGCGTAAAGGGCAGCGCAGGATACAGTGTGTGAGACAGAAAGCAGAAACAAAGAGCAGAAGGAGAGGAGGATGTGTGTAGGAGTGCAGGAGGCAGTGGGACGGGACAACAGAGGAATCCTGGGAGGATGATTGATGGGTTTTGTAGAAATGGAGATTCACCTGGGAGCGTTTTTCCCATGACGTTGCAAAACCGTGGCTAGTGATGACTCAGCAAAAATAACGCTTCCTCTCTTCTGATTGGTTTACATGAACCACTGGGGTTGATTAGGTGTTATTGTACAAGCAAATACATTGTTTATTATCTCCATCTGATTTAAATGTGGCCGCTCTTGTTCTGCACATTTACAGATACAACCCAGAAAACAGCTGGATGCCCTTCATCACACATCCTGTACGTGCACTGTGACTGTACCTATAACTAAGTATACAATGTCTGCCTGCCTGTCTGTCTGTTTGTCTGTCTGTCTGTCTGTCTGTCTGTCTGTCTGTCTGTCTGTCTGTCTGTCTGTCTGTCTAAACATAAAGGTAAGGACAGCATCTGCTCGACTGTTTGACTTGGTGACGCTGGGTATTGATCTGCAGTTGGTGTGTGCTGTCGGTCAGATATTGAATCCTGAATCTCAAAGCTCAGTGATTATGCTCCTCTCTGTTCCTCTTCTGTGTTATGAGTTCTGTCCTCTGAGCTGCCAGCGATCTTCCTCATCTGCTGCCGAGTGAATTCAATAAATCACATCTGACGTACAAGCGGTGGTTTGGCTCGACGCTGAATGGACTCTGATTAAAAATCTTTGTTTAAATCTGCAGTTTCCAGGCCTGCAGGTAGCTTCCAACAACAGGGAGGGCAGTGAAGTTGGTGTGAGGTTGGATGAATCTGCATCTCCATAATATAATAATGAAGTGAATATTAGAAAAAGATATTGGATCGTGGAGCTGCGGTGGCCAAGGAAGTGCACATTCCTGCCACGTGAACGCTGTTTATCTACAGTTTACATCATAATCGTTACGGATATAATAATTGCAGCAGTGATCATTTAAGAGTTAAAACAAGTTATATTTGAAGCCGCTGCGCAGTGTTTGCTGTTTGTATTCTGTGTCTCACTGTAACGCTTTCCACCATGCGGGTTCAACGCCAACAGAGTCTTGGAGTCTTCTTCAAGTGCTGCTAAAGTCAAATCCATAAAAGTACGTAAAGTAAAAGAAAAGTGCAATGAAAGCAGAATTATTAAGTAAATACCTGACCGGCGCTCTTTTAATTACGCCATCTTCTTGCAACTTCTTCTTCTGCAATGGAATTGTTGTCACCTGTTGATTATATCGATGAACCAACTCACATTAAAGGGAACAAGCGTTCATTCACATTCGTGCCGATGTGACGTGAGGGGGAAGGTGTGTACGATCTCCTCCTGTCTCCTAATTGCCTGCGAACTATTCCTCTTTAGCAGAACCGTGTCTTTATTATATTGTAATTATATATTCACAGCAGGTTGACCTTTATTCTTCAAAAACACAACACTTTTTTAGTTTTTCACGACTACCTGAGTTATCTGCAACAGCTAAAGACAATTGGGATGAAATGAAGGGTGTCTGTGTTATACTGTAGAGTCCTCCACACCTCCACACAGGAACCTGCTCTTCAGAGCAGCGTTCCAGCTGGACAGGATGCACACACTTGAAGTACAGTACACAGTACACAGTTGGAAGTACAGGTGGGAGTAATCCCAACGACAGGAGCTCCAGTACTAAAGAGATCCAGACTGATTCATCAAGATCGCAGTTTAGTTGAAAACAAACATTATTTGTTTTGTTTCATTTGTTTCAGAGGTTCCTTGCTCTGCAGCCCTCCCCGCCTCGAGGCTGTCTTTGCAGCCTCATCGTGCTGCCAGCGCAAAAACCCAGGAGCAAAACAACTGAGGGCCCCCGCAGGCCCATGCAATGGAAAGCAGATGGCCGGTCTTCTGACGGCAGCCGGCTGCAGTCAGCGGTCCAGGAGAGGAAACTTCTCATTCGCCATCATCCATCATCGGGCTGCGAGCGGTGGGAGGAGCGGGGGAGGAAAGACAGAGCAACGCCTGACACCCGACGTCTGGCCTCTTTCAAACGCCTTTGCATGGCACATTCATGGCTCGCACTCCTACACACATGTAAAAACACACACACACACACACACACACACACACACACACACACACACACACACACACACACACACACACACACACACACACACACTGTTTCTTGTCTTTCATTAGTGGTATTATTCTTTTCAGCACTGGGCTGGTTGTGAAAGGTCCTTTCTGGTTGTTCTCCCATCCTGAGAGAGGGGGGGAGAGAGAGAGAGAGAGGGGGGGGGGGGGGGGGGAGGAGAGAGAGGGGGGGGGGGAGAGAGAGAGAGAGAGGGAGGGGGGGGGAGGGGGGGGGGTGGGGGGAGAGGAGAGAGAGACGGTGTGTTTCCATCCTCCACCTCTTCTTATGCACATAAAACAAACTTGTGTGGAAACACGGAAAATTTGAAGTTACCCAAAAGAAGATTTTGCGCTTGGCTGAGGGATGAAAAGTTTGTGCATTAATAATAAATGCACAAGAAGAAGAAGAAGAAGAAGAAGAAGAAGAAGAAGAAGAAGAAGGAGTAGAATAAGAAGAAGAAGAGAAGAAGAATCATTGGGAGCATGAGAAGGAGATGAAGAGGTGTATGTAGGACCAAACCCCCCCAAGTATCGGCCTTGTATTTCCCTTTCATGCCTTCCCCAGTACGAACCCTTTTAAATCATTAGGTCCTACATGTTTTAAAATGCACCAATAGCTGAATCCAGAACTATTTACCTTCCTGTGTTCAGGTGAATCAGCACGAGACGGAGCGGCTGGGATTAAAGGAGAACGCTTTCTCTATGGCCCTATATATGCGTAAGATGATGATCCTGGTCATTTTATAAACTCGCCAGTCGAGTCTTTTTGGCTTCATCATGCTCCACTGAGCAACTTGTCATCTATCTTTTTGTGCAGTTATCCAACTTTTCACCACCTTGAATGTAAAAGTTCCCTAATCTAAAGAAGGGGTCTTCAACAATTTTCAGGCCAAAGACCCGTTGGCTGAAAGAGCGACAGAGCAGCGACCCTGGGCCTACAATAACGTGATCTAAGATATCGACTCATTCTTGGAAACTAATTTTACAAAGAGAAAGAACCGTTTGGCATCCTTTTCACACCTAAGTCCCAATAAGCAGGCCGAGCACGCTCAGTGTGTTCTGGGATGGATGTGGAATGGATGGCAGTGGAGGTCGATATGAAAACAGAAATAACATGGAGAGCGAGAGCCGGGCCAGAGAATGCACACTCCCCTACTGGGTGGCAGCGCTGATTCAACAGCAGACAGACCCAGAGAAGGATCATCTGTCTCCATTATGGTCTCCCTACAAATCATCTACATTTCCCCTCTTCTCCTCTGCTGCCCACAAGCTCATAAAGCTGGCTTTTCCATGCTGCTTTTGGCAGAAGGAGTGAGCGAGAGATCCAGCGAGGTGTATTGTGGGTGGTCGAAGATTTGTCCGAACCAATGCATTCAGACACACACGTACAGAATATATTCAGGTTTGACGGGGGCTACCACAAATCTGCTATTCTTACCAGAATGATACATGTGTCGCCTTCTCGTGCAGCTGAATAAATGCAGCCGAGGGATAACATGCACCTGGGATGTCTGCACTTCTCATGAGCCCTCTGGTTCTGGGCTCGGTGGGGAGAGATTCTGCTTGTCCCGCACATTTCAGTTTGTTTCTGTCATGGAGTGATGGAAGTATTGAGCTGCCCTGAAATTGTAGTAAGTGGTTTGGTTTTGCATGTAAAAACGTTCAACCTTTGCAAAAAGGCGAGGATATTAATGACTTATAAGATAATACAAGTTACATTCTTTCTACTGGTCTGACCTGGAAACTATAAAGAACCCTAAAAGGAAAACTTCATCCACAAAAAGATCATTTGTACATCAATTACTCAGCTTGTGTTTCCTTGAAGAAAACATATGTTTCTTTGCTGCCTCCACGGTGAACAAAGTCTTATGAATTGAAGTAAATGGAGCCGCGTTTAACAACAGCAAACTATATCAAACACAAGTCGTGCAGAATATTCCAAGTCTCATTCATCCAGTCGATGGTCACGACTTCTTTTGTTTTAGTATATTTTACTAATATATGTTGTGTATTTTATATATACGTATTGGAAATATGTAATGTTCAATATAATCAACTTGGGTATGAAAACACAGCATCTGTAGGCACAGCTGGGGGAAGGCCTGAATACCAGCACTGGACTGGTGTGAGTGAAGAGGACGTCTCCCAATTCAAACCCATACAGTAAACAGATTTATGAGACGCGTAGCTCATCGAGGATGAGGCTAAGGAGGGACTGTGGAAAAGGACAGGACTGACCTAAAGCATGCTGAAGACCCAGAAACACCCTCTAAAAGAGTGTCTCCAGGTGCTAAGTCAGAAGACGAAGGAAAAATAATGACAGGTTGATTTACCAGGATGAGGACTGGACACCTGTTAGCTTCGTCCAGTGGTTGTGGAATGTGCACTAAGGTATAAAGGGGGGGTGCGGATCAGTACTTGGTCAGTGCGCAGCTGGCTGGGTACTCAGAGTTTGTTATGTACTTACGTGTGTAATAAACTCCACTTGGATCTAACTTTGAACTTCTCCAGTGATCTTCTTTTTTGTATTACGCTAAAAGTCTGAGTTAGACTAGAATTTCAACAGTTGAAGTAAGTTAGAGAAGTGTCTGTGGAGGAGATCCAAACCTTCATCTCTGGCCCCGCAACTCGTCTGAAGTGATCTAAAAGTCCTGTGTTTGTGAAGTAGTGAGCATCGACTGGATAAACAAAATTAAACTGCACGGGTTGTTGTTAAACGCGGCGCACATTCACTTTAATTCATTCAGGGGCCACATGCAGCACAATGTGATCTCCAGTGGGCCGGACCAGTAACACCACAGCATGATAACCTGTAAATAACTACTCCAAATGTTTCCCTTCGTTTTAGTGCAAAAAAGTTAATTCTGAAGATGTTCAAATGTAATGAACTATCTTTTTACAACCTGAAATTTCTTAAGAAAGAAAGTACAACAATAGTATTAGTTTATCATTTCCACATGTGTGTTACAACGTACAGATCAGTGTGTCTACAAAGACACAACACATTTAGTCACAGGTATCTGGAACAGGATTTTACTTTATGATCAAAACAAATAATCGTTACACTTTGCAAAGTCATCCCGCGGGCCTCTGGCGGGCCGGTTTTGGCCCGCGGGCCGCATGTTTGACACCCCTGATTTAACACAAGAAATCCTGACTGGCACTTTACCCCTTTTTAAAGGCACACAATTCATATTTCCTGCTCCACTAATTCCACTTCATCTGCCTGCTTGATCATCACTTTAAATGTCATTTCCTTTGTGTTTGAATTCTGTGTTTTTTCAATGAAGCTGCTTCTACAACTTGATATTGCCGACTGTTTTCGCCGTTTGATGATCTTGTGGAAAATGTAACTGCAGTCTGAAATAGACGTAATATAATTGCTCCAGTAAAAACAAAAACACTGGCTCGGAAATGAATCGCTCCTCGGTTGAAAGTGAATTCCACAAAAAGTAGCAGCCAGACACATTTTTCTTAGATCACAGCCGGTGAAAAACATCACAGATTCTTGTCACCATAATTTATTATCTGTCAAAAGCTAAATTCTTCCCCATTCTTGGTTTCAAGTGAAAGTCATTTATTTGATCCACAACAGGATTATTATACGCGGTGGCTGAAAACAATGGACAAGAAGTTTTTATTGTCTCCTCATAAATGTAGTTTGACTTCTGAACTTACTTGATAATGTTGTTTCCTTAGTTTGACAGAAGCAGAGGATAAAACGACAATGATAGAAAATCTTTAATTAATTAGATTTCTTGTCCACAACATCTGGAACACAGGATGCTGATGTGCATTTATTTGGTAATGTTAAATTATTCATCTTTTTTGGAGATGCACACAACTCACATTCACTTTCTTGCAGGGAGTTTGATGAGAATATCAACACCACTCTGTAGCTTAGCTTAGCTTAGCCTAGCTTAGCTTAGTTTAGCTTAGCTTAGGCACGGCACATCAAAAGCTCATTTATTAAATTCTTACAAAAATACAAAGTACAAAGATTGAATCCTAAAGTAAATAAACGTATTTGAAAACTAAATAGCATCAAAAGCTTTGATTTTATTTTTCTTTTCAGTAATAATAATAGTTTTAATAATAATATATATACAATACTACTACCAATACAGCTTCATCTATCACCACTAATTATAATATCATGTAGGGTACCACGTTCATTTCAATCAATATAACTCATTCATTTGATTATAATAATACATTGAGGTGACAAACTAAACGTGGGTCGACTTCTTGTGATCTGTGCAGAGGAAGAAAAAGTGCAAAACATCAAATGTATCAAAAGACAAGAGCTACTTGTTGAGTGAAGTTGTTTAGAATTAACAAATGTTAGCATGCTAACATGTCACATTCTTTATGTAATATGGAAAACGCTGTCTGTCCAGAGAACAAAGTGTTCATCTAGGATCCGGAGTTATTGTCCGTGTCTGGACGCATTGGGAGTCACGCCTGTTTGCAGGTGCATTTGACTTTTGAAGTTCTCTGACTTCAGGTTCACAGATTAGATTCAGGCGCTGCGGACGAGCCTCAGTTTATACAGTAAGAGCAGGAGGTCATGCACTTCATGCAGAAACATGGTCACATGCGCTCCACACATCGCTGATCAAACTGTCTTTGCACATGACCTGATGTTCAACACTGCACACTCTGTGTGTCATTTTCTTGAGTATCTAAATAGGAATATCACTGCTGCCTGGAACAAAGCGATGCAACGTTGGCCTAAACACACACACTAACACACCGCGCACACAGTGAAACAGCGTTCCTGTATGGCTGTTGTTGCTGTGAGCAATTACAGCGCCTTATCTAACAGTGAGGATAATGAGGTTACACAGAGAGCAAATTCTATCATGTCGGCATAATGAGATTTGGGCCCGTGTCTCGTGTCCTGGGGTCGAGGACAGGGCCGGGGACAGGGACACACACCAGTACACATGCACACACACTTTTCTTATCTGCCCCACCTCGCATCTCTGTCTGACATTCAGGGGAAATTGCATTCAGGCTCAGTGTGTGTGATGCAGTGTGTGAATGACTAAGGCTCCCCCCCCTTCATGTTCTCCAACAACCCCACCACCACTTCTGACAGGCTGTTTGATTTATGACTCCAATTCCCCAGCGCAGACACATAGACGCAGGCCACACTCCCAACTATATGTATGTATTTTAGTTTCCCCCACAGCTCTCCCCTCTCCTTGGCTACACTCCTCTCTCCCTCTCCCTATCTTTAGCTCCGTCTCTATCAGTTTCTCTGTTCTCTCTCCTTCTCACACACACACACACACACACACACACACACACACACACACACACACACACACACACACACACACACACACACACACACACACACACACACAAACACACACACATACACACACACATCTTGGGTGTGGTGATTGATTATCCTAGCAGGACTGTCTGGTGTATTTTTGATCCTTCTGAAATGTAATCTCTGTGAGCAGTGCAGGGAGTGTCTCGTCACATGTGTGCACGCTCTCACACACTGAGGAGGAGTTTTGAGAAAAGCAGTGCGAGTGAGAAGTGCGGGGGCTGTTTCTTTGGCACCATATTTCAAGTTGTATACACAAACAACTTCATCAAAAGTTAGAGCGTAAAATGAGAACAGTACAACTTGCAAAGCACTTTGTGTACAATTACAAGTAAAGCTGAAGTGTGAGACAGCACAGGACTGAATCTGGACATGAAAACTGTCCCTGCGGCTCCACCAACTACCAAACAACACAAACTGTCCCTGCGGCTCCACCAACTACCAAACAACACAAAGTGTCCCCTGCGGCTCCATCAACTACCAAACAACACAAAGTGTCCCCTGCGGCTCCATCAACTACCAAACAACACAAACTGTCCCTGCGGCTCCACCAACTACCAAACAACCCAAAGTGTCCCCTGCGGCTCCACCAACTACCAAACAACACAAACTGTCCCCTGCGGCTCCACCAACTACCAAACAACACAAACTGTCCCTGTGGCTCCACCAACTACCAAACAACACAAACTGTCCCCTGCGGCTCCACCAACTACCAAACAACCCAAAGTGTCCCCTGCGGCTCCACCAACTACCAAACAACCCAAAGTGTCCCCTGCAGCTCCACCAACTACCAAACAACACAAACTGTCCCCTGCGGCTCCACCAACTACCAAACAACACAAACTGTCCCCTGCGGCTCCACCAACTACCAAATAACCCCAAGTGTCCCCTGCGGCT
>NC_041363.1:2037017-2115937 GCF_900634415.1 Cottoperca gobio
CTTTTGTCTTCCATGTCCCCGTTTTACCTCCCTGTGTGTACGTGTGTGTGTGTGTGTGTGTGTGTGTCTCACCTGGACTCTGCACACAACACACCTGCCTTCAATCAGCTCGTCACCTCTCACACTTCAGCTCTTCATTCATGTGCAATCAATATTATTCACAGTATCATAATCTGTGCAATCACTTGAGTTTGATGTTCAGTCTGTCGACTGTGTTTTAACAGTTTTCTTATGTATGATACTTTTTCACTTCCTGTTGTTGTTGCACTGTCCCTGTGCTGCTGTAACACTGCACATCCCCCCCGCTGTGGGACTAATAAAGGATGATCTCGTCTTCAGTGTGCTTGAGGAGAGTTTCCTTTCTGTTCTTCTTTCTCCAACTTGTTTGTTCCCTGTGCTGCAGGATTCCTGTCTGTCTGCTCGTCTGTCTGTCTGCTCGTCTGTCTGTCTGCTCGTCTGCTCGTCTGTCTGTCTGCTCGTCTGCCTACCGACAGTCCCTCTATCTACAGTCATTACTGCATTAACCCGATAAAATTCATCTGCTTCCTTGTCTTTGTTGCGCCCGTAGGTCCACAGTTCTCGTCCACTGTTCGGGGAGACGGCAGAAGACGATGAGATGAAGAGATGAATATGTTCAGCGGAGCTGCACCAATGAATCCGCCAATACCGATATTTACCTGCCAATATTAAGTTGCAGATACATCCGGTCTGCACATGTCAGCCGATAACTGGCAAAGATGTTTGAGGTCATTTAGAAACAGTATCGTCATTACATGTCCATTTTTAAACATATAATATTTAACATTTCCACATTCAAATGTGTAAAAACGACTAGACTTATGTTTTATGTTTTATGTTGTATTTGTGGATGAGTTGTTTCCTTTCATCGTCCCAAATGTTTTCAAACGCGCCTGTAAATGTTTGTCTGCCAGAAGTTTCATAAACTGACTTTTTATTCCAGTTTTAAGACATTTTTCGTCTCCCATAAAAAACAATGGACGCCACCAAACTTCGTCTTCTGTAATATTTTAGTTTGAGAGACACCGAGTGGCAGAACTTTACATATTGTTTAAATGTCCGGCTCAGTATAAATCGTGCTCACAATTATTTAAAAACAAATTAAAAAGATTCCGAAAGTGAAATGTGTATGTTTCGTGTTTAGGTAAAATTATTACTGAGATATACGATATATCAGCTATAACGTTTTGTGAACTCACCCTTTAAATGTTTGGACCCCTCTCCTCTCCTCTCTCCTCTCCTCCTCTCCTCTTCTCCTCTCCCCTCTCCTCTTCTCCTCTCCTCTCTCCTCCTCCCCTCTCCTCCTCTCCTCCTCTCCCCTCTCCTCTCCCCTCTCCTCTTCTCCTCTCCCCTCTCCTCTTCTCCTCTCCTCTCTCCTCCTCCCCTCTCTCCTCCTCTCCTCCTCTCCTCTCTCCTCCTCTCCTCCTCTCCTCTCCCCTCTCTCCTCCTCTCCTCCTCTCCTCTCATTTCTCCTCCTCTCCTCCTCTCCTCTCCTCCTCTCCTCTCCTTTCTTCTCCTTCTCTCCTCTCCTCCCCTCCCTTCTCCTCTCCTCTCCTCTCCTCTCTCCTCTCTCCTCCCCTCCCTTCTCCTCTCCTCCTCTCCTCCTCTCCTCTCTCCTCTCTCCTCTCTCCTCCTCTCCTCCTCTCCTCCTCTCCTCTCCTCTCCTCCTCTCCTCCTCTCCTCTCTCTCTCCTCCTCTCACCTCTCCTCTCCTATCTTCCTCCTCCCCCCCCCTCATCCATCTCCAGACTGGTCCCGTCGGTGGCAGCTCCATTGATAGGGTAATCCAGGCCTGATTAATGACCCAATAATCAGAGGGGTCCTCAGATCAATCATGTGCGTGATCAATAACCCCGGCCAAGGCGATCATTAGCCTGCTAGAGTGCATCCTCTATTAGACCCACGGACCAAAACAAAGGATGTAAAAGAAAGAGAGGAGATACAGGGAGTGAAGGATGGAGGGGGGGGGGGTGTTTATCAGATGCTAAGAGTAGTTCTCTGTGCTGGGATAGAGAGAGTATATGAGACTGTGAATATTTATATTCATATGTGTAGGTTATTTTATTATATATATATATTATTATAATTACATTATTATAATATTTATATTGTTACTATTATTATCATTATTATTATTATTATTATTATTATTATTATTATTATTATTATTATTATTATTATTATACACTAACACAGCAGCAGGATGTGTTAACGAGAATGAAGATCTGTGTGACTGAAACCGTGCAGGTTAGGGTTGTGTGTGTGTGTGTGTGTGTGTGTGTGTGTGTGTGTGTGTGTGTGTGTGTGTGTGTCTGTTAGTGTCTATTAGGGCTGTCAACAAATATTCTAAATTAAAATGTACATTTGAATATAAATGGAGTGTGAACAGAAAGTAACGCTGGAGATCAGACTGCAGATGTAACCACTACAAAGATGGTGAGTAGAACTCGCTATCTTCCTATGTTTGCACTTTTCAAACAGTCCACACACACTCACACACTCAGCTCCGGACGATCTTCCTCCACCTTATGTAGGTTTCTGAAGTGAAATAAGGAGGTGCAGATAACTCCTCATTCCAACTCCGCCAATCAGCTTAAACACGTCATCGACATAAGGCGCAGAAATAGATATTAGAATAGTGTTTTTCTTAGAAGGAATATTCAAACGTCATTTTTGACAGCCCTAGTCCCCATACTGTACGTGTGTGTGTGTGTGTGTGTGTGTGTGTGTGTGTGTGTGTGTGTGTGTGTGTGTGTGTCAGCAGGGTGTGATGGTCTCTGATTCATGGGCTGTGTCCCTCAGTGTCAGCTCTCTGTCTGCTGGAGGATGAATGGACCTCTGTCAGCCCAGCCAGAGGACTCCCCCCCCCCCCCACCGCCCCACCCTTACCTTCCTCCCCCACACCCCTCTGTCCCTCCCATTTTCTTCTCCCCTCCCTCTCCTCCTCTCCTTCTTTCCCAATACCATTTTGTAATTAGCCGCAAACAAATTTAGCAGCAACTGTTTACTTGATGCTATAAACGTCCCCCTGACAGCTGGCCACATCACTGATACGGGTAAATAACGTCACGCTAAGCCGGGGCTAAGTGATTCATGTCCATTAGAATAAGCCTGTCTGTTGTCAGAAGCTCAGTCGGGGTTGTCTCATGTCCGGGGCATGGAAAGATATTCAGCTGTGGGAAAGCATCAGATTAGAGATTCGGCCATTTAAAAGGAAAATTCTAATTTTGTTTTTGGCCGTCGTCTCTGTTGTATAATAACAGAGCTCATGAGATCTGGGAACATGGAGACCTCGCCAAAAACAAAGAAGGACGGGCAATTCTACAAACTGTAAAACTATTTCCTAACCTTTGTAAACATCTGTCACAGTTTACAGATCGACTCCCTGGGTTTGACCTGCTGCTCATGTGGGGTGCGTTCACTTTCAGTTGTACGTGGTTCACATGAGATCTGTAGTATGAATTGATTCACGTGCACATCCGTGCAAACCTTAAGTAGCACCCAGAACCCGAGCTGTCCGCTCCGCTAAATATATGTACCTCGTCTACGCACCTTGGAAAATAATGTTGTTCTGTGCAATGAGCGATCTACTTGCCATTGTTTGTGTCCATGTATGTGTACAGGGCTGCGTTCATTTCAAAATGAGATGGTGGGGGGGCTAATAAGTACAAACAGATACTTATACGTCACCCTGTATAGTTCATCTGTATTCATATGTTATGCATGTGTGTGTGTGTGTCTGTGTGTGTGTGTGTGTTTGTGTGCGTGTGTGTGTGTGTGTGTGTGTGTGTGTGTGTGTGTGTGTGTGTGTGTGTGTGTGTGTGTGTGTGTGTGTGCCACCGCTCTCTGATGTGGCAGCCTGCTGCGTGTACTCATTTATGTGTAATGAATGCTTATGAGGGTAAACAGATGGTGTGTTAACATGGTAAAATATGATCTGCTGCCAGACAATATGGTGGCACGCTGGTGTTTACAACACACACATTACACCCTGGGAGAGCCGAGCAGCTTTAGAGCAGATTGGCCTCAACAGATCTCAGTGAGAAAGACCTTCCACATACTTTCATCCAACTTGTTCATTTTCACAGGCGACACAAATCTATTTATCTCAAATCATGAATAAATAAAAAGTTTAATCCAGGATTAATTCCAAACAGGAATGAAGTTCCAAGTATTATTTTAAAGACACACACACACACACACACACACACACACACACACACACACACACACACACACAAAATGAATATTCTGCTACATGTGTTTACTTGATTTGGGTGGCACCAACACCAAGCTTTGGACGAAGAGCAGAGGGAAAGCGCAGAGTTGGACGCTTACACCTCTCAAGGAGTCCTTGAGTTGTTTCCATGAACATATTAACTCACCTTCATTGGATAAAGCTTGTGGTGTCACAAGTGATTACCAACTCTCACCTTGTGAGGCCATTAGTCCACAGCTACCACACAAACACACACACACACACACACACACACACACACACACACACGCGCACACACACACACACACTGTGACCCCGTGGCCCAGCTGTCCGTGACGAACGATGACAGAGGTGTGACAGAAGACGCCAGGCTAAAGAGTGATGAACAAACCGCAGGAGGAGCCATATCTATCACACACACACACACAGACACACACACACACACAGACACACAGAGGTAATGACAGATGGCTCTCCTCTGCGTGCAGCTTGTATTCTGATGTGTCTGCTGTGTTGTTGCTGAACATTAACGGATCTCAGGAGTTTGTAACGTCTCACTCTCACATGTAGGCTGCATATAGTGTGAAAGGCTAAAAGACAGTGGGTAGCACTTTATTTCAATTGTTCATGTGACAAAAAGTCTCCCGCATATTTTTAGCATTACCAAAGCCTTGCAGCCGTCCAGGCAGGATTGAAGCTCATTTAAAAGTCACACACACCCTCCAATCATACAAACACAACCTCGCTCTAATTCCTCATTTCCATTGCATGGCTCATCTCGACTCACTTCAGTGTAGGCGGTGACACCCTCTTCAATGCCATACTTGCCTGATCCTTTCACCAAACAGAGGAACGTCTGGACTTTACTTGCTTACATTTTATTTAAAAATTCTGGGTCGAGTAAATAAAAAGAATTGCGGTCGCCAATTAAAAGATGGCGGGTTTGTGCAGGATGTCCTGGGTCTGCAGTGTTTCCAGTCCACCATTCAGTCTCTGCTCAGCTCGAGATAAGAGTAGCAGGTACCACACACAACTTCTGCTAATGGAAAACTAAAAAAGAGGGAGTCGAGTTGAGTAGAGCTGTGCCGTACCATGCAGTGGAAATGTGGCACATGTGATCCATGTAAACAGATGTTGAGCAGATTTCTTCACATGTACACTCAGCTTTGCCTGTTAACCCACTGCTTGCTCCAAGTTGAGCGTCTGTTTTTATAATACTCATATCGACCACACGAGGCACAAGTGCACCACATGTTCTGAATAAAAGCAATTATTCCAGGTGGTCATTTCTCCATGCATTCTTAGCACAAGGTACATGTATTGTGTGTTAGCATGTTATGTATGTATCAAGAGACTCATTCAAATAATCTTATATTGCATCTGCAACCATTTAGTTGTCCCGCCCACACATTCTGATTGGCTGGAGAGAGCGGTGCACCCTCACCTTGTGTAACCTCAGTTTACATATAACTCACGAGAGGCCGGCGGGGCCAAAGACAAGCCTGTCAGACGATGATTGGGTACAAAACTGTTTGTCTTTGAGAGTCGAGATTCCTTTATGTTGCTTTGGTGCCAGAGAGGCAACAGGGGACGGGTGTTTACAGTGATTTAAAACAGAAAAACAGCACGACTACACAGGCTTGGCTGGGCTGAACAGGCCTCTATTGACGGATGCCAACCCAAAACTAGCAAGGCCTGGATTCTGTCAGCAAACACACTGACAGTGAGAGCTGACGGACACACACACACACACTCTGCCACCACACAATCTGGACCAATCTTACCCCATGTAGCATTTTACTGTGCAATCATCAAAGCCCCATTAAATCAGAAGTGACTGCCAATAAAGGGAGGAAATTGCGGGCAGGGATTACGATGTTTGCATGATAAGGGGTGTGTGTGTGTGTGGGGAGGGCAGGGGATGTAATCGCGGGGCGTCTCAAGATTTATGTAGCATTTACTGTGGAGCAAGTCGTAAAGTGTAATTACGGAGGGGGGGGGGTCGACACACCGCAGAGCCACAGCCCAGCAGGCAGACTGGCAGGAAGGCAAGGAGACAAGTGATCAAGGCCCATTCATCCACACTGTCTCTCCGTTTGTCCCTTCTTCTTCTCTCTTTATCTGTCTGTCTCTCACCAGCTCCAGACCCATTAATCAGCTGCAACAAGTCCAAGCTCCTGTCAAAACAGCTGAGCCTTCTGACATGAAACGCTCCCTGGGAACAATACAGTGTGACCGACGTCGCCACAAACAGACACAAACAGAGAGGGGAACGGCCCAGCAACTGAACATATGCTAGACGTTGAATTTGTTTATACACCCAATGACACATTGCAAGAAAGAGCTCCGACATTCATGTGTCTCTACCTACTCCTGAAGGAAGCGTCTGACTGCTAAAAGTATACAGTCCAGTTCTCGTTTTACCCAAGGGTTAGGGTTAGGGGTTAGGGTTAGGGGTTAGGGTTAGGGTTAGTCTAGCTGATGTGAGCATCGAGAACTAAAACAGTAACGTTGAGCTGAAAGACCCTAAAACAGCAGCTTTAAGGTACCTTTAGACAGATAACCACATTTGTTTGTATTATCCGTGCAAATAAGCCCAAACCTTTATTATTATTATTATTATATCAAGATATGTTCTTTGACTTTATATGTATCTAAAATATGAGCTCTAGAATGTGTGTTGCATTCAGTCTGGACCTTAACAATGAAATGAAACCAAAAGACTCTGCTGTTCATTTGTATGCAAAGACTAAGTCACTGAAAAGGCACCACAGTACGAGAGACTGAGAGTTATAGGACAAGAGTGACATAGTGCTTCTGGGCTTCACTCTGATGTCCTGAAAGACCACAATATGAACCGGCCATTTTAGGAGAAGTAAAGGAAACTCCATCCTTACCACAGTGACCGATAAATCTACAGGAAGAAAACGCGACTGTCATTCCAAATGTCAGCACGTTCCTTTTATGTCCGAGAGTGGGAGCGCAGAGTGGTCACGTGGGTTTGTTGTGTTGACTCTCAGGGGAGTTGAGGAGGAGAGACTGTATGAGAGAAGGATAAAAATGAGAGAGCCGCAATTTGCAACTGGGAAAATCCCTTGAGATTTATGTCGATGTTTACCATCCCTTCTCCAGCCCCCGCTTAAAGGAAGAGCACTTGGACAATAAATCATCGCCTTATAAATGGATGGGACGCCCAGAACCTTTTGAACTGGACGTAATTTGCCTGGTAGCTTTCAAAAGGAGACCCCCCCCCCTTCCCCCCGAGTTAGTAAATGTCAGCAGGGGCCTCAGTGAAGTGTATTGGAATAGCACCAGATGTTAAAGAGACTGTTTGTGTGTCACTTTCTCTCTCTTCTCTCGCTCCTTCCTAAAGGAAAATCAGGCTTTTGCAGAAGGCTGCCATCAGTGGTGGACAGTAACTAAGTATATTCACTCAAATACAGTACTTAAGTATAACAATATAAAGGTGCTTGTACTTAACTTGAGTAATTAAATGAAAATGGCACTAAAGGACAAGCAGGTAAAACTTGTAACCTGTTGTGAGTGTCTACTGAAGAACAATAACCAAATAACCTTGCATAAGTCCTTAGTCTTCAACCTGCCCATTGCAGGGACCCTGGCGAGGGGTCTGGGGTCAGAGAGAGATCACAGGGGTTATTCTGAGGTCAGCGTCAGTTCAGGAAGCCTCCTCCTCCCTGACACATGAATCATTTCTCTCCTCCCCCTGTCCTCCTCCCCCAGGCCGTCCCAGGCTGCACATGCTGCTTCTCTCTGTTTGCTGTCATCAGTCACACACACACACACACACACACACACACACACACACACACACACACACACACACACACACACACACACTGTTGGCCCTGCTGTTCAGTAATGTCACAACTGTCTGGGAGCTCGGAGAGGGCGAGAGCTTTCAACACATAAACATACAGGTAGTGAGAGAGACAGAATTAACCTGCTGTTTGTCTTGTCATTAGTCTACTGGGTAGCAGCTCAGGACCGACTTACCACACACATGCACACACACGCACACGCACACGCACACGCACACACACACACACACACACACACACACACACACACACACACACACACACACACACATATAGAGCGAGTTGGCATGCAGACAAAACAACGATCTCTTGTTCTGTTGAAGGCCAAAGCTCTCTCCAAACAAAGCACTCATCTGCTGTCATCACTTCTATTCTCACACCTTCACTCTCTCAACACACACACACATAAACACACTCTCACACAGACAAATATAAAGATACAACGTCCTAATAACAAAAGGAAACAGCCATATTTGGGCTAAAGAGCTCCAATGAGCTGGTCTTTGGGCATTTTGAATTCATCATAGAGCTAAACATGAAACTAGTAGGAACACCTTCCTGATGTGGCTCAATGCATGTTACACTGAGATCATGGCTCCATTCCTCATTCAGGCCCTGCAGATTACAAATTACTAAATCTGTCTTTTGTGAATTTAAGAGTATATTCAATGTTGATTCATTACTTTTAGCTAACATTTAGCTAACTATTTGCAACATTACCTTTAGCCAACTTAGAGCTAACTATTTCAACCGTTGATTCATTAATTTAAGCTAACATTTAGCTAACTATTTTAACTGTTGATTCATTACTTTTAGCTAACATTTAACTAACTATTTCAAATATTGATTCATTACTTTTAGCTAACATTTAGCTAACTATTTCAACTGTTGCTCTTACGTTTTCTAAACATATACTAAAAACCTAACTTTTCTCTGCACTGATTCCTCCAACAGACAGGTTTTCAGCAGGTGTAAGGTGTGCTGATCTTCTAAATGTTGCTTGTTGGTGTTTAATCAGCCAGTATTTCTCTTCTGAGAAGGGTTTTATTTCCCCCAAATTGCAATGCAGGTTAATTCTGTCTTTCATTAGTCACTCATAAGGAAGCGTTATGCAACATTTTCATTTAAGTGGGGGGGGGAGGGTGGGGCTGCGTGAAACAGAGCGGAGCGAATGTGAATGCGCAAAGCTAAAAAAAAAAGCGCAGTTCAAATACAAGTAGCCTACCGGTCCGGGTCCGTATAGGTCGCCGTCTGACTCTCGCCTGTTAGTGACCCCTGGTCTATAGCAAGTCTGGGTTGAAGTTATACTTACATTTTTATGCAACTTGCCACAGATCTAAGCAACAGTCATTTTTCCAGTGAGCACCACACACTCCAACCACAGAAGCAAATTTAGTACGGAAATGTGACACAGCTGAAGTTTGTTGACAGACAACCAAAAAGCCCTGTGGGTTAGCGCTGAACAATAATTCAATATGATTGTTTTTGCTCCATGTGGGTGCTGCATATCTGGAACAAATTTTTAATCTACCACACCATGCAATCCTAAATATTATAATACATGTAGCTTAAAAAACCAGGCTGTGAGAAACCGTACACTTGGAAAGATTAAAAAGTTAATATTTGTTTGATGAAAGATTTAGTTTTTCAGCTGTTTAAACCTATAATGACTCATTTCTTAGCTGTTTGTGGCAGCTGAGGCGACACTCACATACTATTTGTAATTTGATATGATGAACATCTTAGAAAAAGGTTTTATTTACACATCCAGCATTACAGCGCAACATTATCATTCATGTTGATGAATGTAAGACCAATATTCTCTCTGTTTTTCTCCAACTCCTGAGGATGTGGCTCTTTAGCTGCTGGATACTCAACTATGTTTAACAGCTGCTTCCTGACTGTATGTCTGTTCTTTGTTTGACAGATTCGTCTAAAGTTACTTTATCAGAGTTTCTTTTCAGTAAAAACAGATGCCTGCTGCTGCTAAAATCAATGCTATGAGAACCAAACCAATGAGATGTGGGCTGTAAAAACCAAAACAACAAGCTGAAAGACGCTAAAGCGTTCTGAAGAGGAACTGTGGAGTTGGGTGTTAACTCTCTACAGGTTCATGATGAGCGGCCACTTTCACATTACACATAGACATCTGATCAGTTCAATGAACAATTTGTCATCAATCAAAACAATAACAAAAGATGGAGATCAATGGCGTCTTCATTGTTTATCGTTCACGAGGTTTGTTAGCAAGAACAAATTAAGCAATTAAGCAGTTTCACGTTAAAAATCAGTGTTTCTCCAACGCTGTTTGGCTGATCAGTTTCTCTGGTAACTTAAGATCCAGACACATCACTATGTAGTTAAAAACAACCAAGATCTAAAAGGTATATCGTAAAATTGTGGCTTTAAACTCAATAAAAACAGGTTCTGGCAGAAAACCACAACGCTAACACATGCTCAAGGTTGATTAGATGAAAACAGGAACAACATTGCAGACTGCCAGTAATGATAAATAATAAAGGTAATGACGCCATAAATGTGATGGTTCAATGGAGAAGTTTTAATGTCTGACGGCTTCTGATTGATTGTCTGTCAGGGAAGGTATTCTGTGTCTGCTAGCGATGCCAGGAGACGAGACACATAAACATGATGATCCCACACTCATTTAATTGCTGTTTTACATATCAGTGACAGCCATCAGCTAAATAAGCTGTCGACTGACGCGCAATTATTCTATTGAAGCTAAAAGAACAGCGCTCAATGCTTTCTTTGTGATCTTTGTGTGCATTGTGTTCATAGGTGAGATTACTGCACTGTACCAAAGGAGGTCATATTATTACTATTATTATATTATTATATATTAAGAATTCCCATTCATTTTGTGTTTCTTTAGGTTTTTTAAATGATTGTTTGCAGAAGCACCTTATCTCATGCAACATTATAGTGTGTGTGTGTGTGTGTGTGTGTGTGTGTGTGTGTGTGTGTGTGTGTGTGTGTGTGTGTGTGTGTGTGTGTGTGTGTGTGAGAGAGAGAGAGAGAGAGAGGGGGGGGGTTCATATATATATCTGACAGCAGTAGTTATCTGAAAATAGATCATGTCTTAATAGATCTGGTTTAATAGAAATCAACAGACAGTACTTCCTAAAATAATGCATTGAAACCCAACGAGGCTCCTCAAACAAACGTTTCCACCTGCTGTAAGACTAAGAATAGTTATTTTATTCATATAGAATATATAAATAAGAGTCCCTCGCATGTGTTTCATGAAAATAATATATTTTTTTACTAGAGTAAATAAGAAACATGTCAGAAACTACAAGGAGCAGTCAAGTATTTGGTATCTATGAGCTCATAACAAGTTGAATATGTCATGCATACATATGCAGTTTATATATATATATATATATTTAATGAACAAAATGTCAGCGTTTTTCCTCATTTTTCAAAAATCCTGATAAATGAAAGTGCAACTTTAAATAGCCTTCATTTAAACTAGTTTACTTTGAAATGTTGTACCTCTTCTATCACTGGCCTGTACCTTTGCACTTTGCTGTATATCACCCTGTGAAGCACATTGACCGGCCCTGGTGTATGAACTGTGCTACAGGTGACATAAAGTTGCCTTGAGTGATATTTCAACCATGTACCTGTTCCCACTTAGAATAATCATCACTGTTCAACAGAAGCACTCAAACAGTACAAGTTGTGTGTGAATCTCACATCCTACCTCGCTCCACAATGGCTGTAAGAGGAAATGAGAGGAGGAGGAGGAGGAGGAGGAGGGCCGGTTTGTCATAGGAGTCATCAGTAACTGTCGCCACTGTGCTGCAGGCTTAATTAACTAGCTTGCTCGTTAGCATTGCTGCCCCCTTCCCTCTCCCTCCCTCTCTATCCGCTCGCTGCTCTGAATAAGAACGCCTGATTATTCTGCGCTCCAGTCGCAGCCAATTACAGCCTCCAAATGGAACAACATTAATCAAATCTTTAGTATGGTGGCAAACTCAGAGCTATCAGAATGCACAGGGACGCAAAACTAATATGTCACTGTCACTGGCGGTTGCACTGGCATTTAGCAGCTAGCATTAGGGGGACGGGTGAGACGGGCTATCGCCTGGGTGTAATATGGAGCCCGATCTGGAAGCCATTAGCATGACATGGCAGCAGAAACGCAGCCTGTCCTCACCCCATGCTCATTTTTTATCCCCCCCTCACCCTTGTGTCTCTCCTCCCTCTTCCCCTGTTCATTCTCCTCAGCAGTCTGACAAGTGAGGAGTAGAGTAGGATAAATTAGGGGAAGGAAGGGTGCAAACTGGATGAATAGAGAAAAGGACACGTGAAGGGGTAATGAGAGGGGAACAGTAGGAAATGGAAGGGACGACGAAGGGGAACGCTGGGGGCTTTTCACGATCTTTAGACAGCGAGAGGAAGATAAAGAAAGAGAAGAGGCTTTTTCTGCCAGCGTGGCTGATGCGAGTCTGGCTGGACGAGAACACCCAGAACTAAATACTGCGATTCAGACTCCGGCCTCCCACTGACACACACACACACACACACACACACACACACACGGGACCGTGACCCAGCAAACCTGCCACCTCACCGGCTTCCCAGGGTTTGGCCCGAACCATCAAGCCACAGTCGGAGCCAGCCAGAGGACACCGCTGCATAATGGCCTCATTAGGACAAATGATTAAAGCCCAGCTAAATGTGCTAAATGCCTGTGTCACTGAAGTGGCCTTTAAACGGGCATAAATAAACAAGAGTTATGCTGAAGGTTTGGGTGTGCACCCTGGCAGCATAATAAATTACAGGGTAATGATATTAAAAGCACAGAGTCGTTAAGATGCCAAGCGGAGACGCCATAAATCCAGGCGCGGGCTCCCACTGGCTGTCCCCACGCAGAGTAATTAAAGCAGATTTATGAGGCGCATTACATCAGTGCTAGATAGTTCATATATCGGACTCCCTTATTGGACAGCCTGACAGGCGCCAAAAAATATTGTTTGGAGTTCCCGGCCCCTAGCAGCCGAGAGGCCTCACCCAGCACTCCATCTTTTGTTGTGTCAGTCTTGCGTGGTCGTGATGGATGGGCCGGTCCTCTCCTCCGTCACCCTCTCGCTTGCTCAGCTCCCCCCCCCCCCATCCTTCCGCAATGGGAGACTTGTGACAGTACCAGATAGCTTTATCTTCACACAGCCGCTCTCCTACACCCTCCCTCCTCCGTCACAGACACAGGTGTAAGGCCTGAGATGGACAGCAGGAGAGAGGAGGGGGTACAGAGGGACATCTTGTTACACGTCCTGTCCCATATCCTCTCTGTGACATGAACATGTTCACAATGAATCACACTGTGATTAAATGTTGGACTTTGTTCTCAACCTCTGATATTAAAATGCATCTTCAGAAAGTTAACTATACTTCCCAAGCTGCCGTATGAACGCTCTTAAAGGCACAATATGTCATCTTCTACCACCGGGGGTCTCGCAATCTAAACAACAACACAAGACGGAGTTCGGTGGCGTCGTGAAGCAGCGGTGCATCATGGGAGTTCATCATGTCACTTAGCTTCTCCCGGTTAGGATTCCTTCAGTGTTCATGGTTCAGGAGAGTTTTAGCAGAGACGTCTCCGTCTCTCCACAAACGACAATAACTTTAGCTTTAAGCCGTCATGTACTGTATAGTACACACACACACACACACACACACACACACACACACACACACACACACACCTGCAGCGTGTGTACGGCCATCACACACACACTGTATCTTTGCTTTACCCATCCTCGTAAAAACAACCCCCTACTTATACATGAGCATAGTTGTACAAGCTGTAATGCTTCAGTGGTTATGATCTTTTGTAGATCTCAATAACATCTCTGTGCTCCTTAACTGCAGATGAACCTTAAATGCCCCCACAGGAAACACTGCCAGAGCCAGACAACTTAATTGGTTTGGCTGCATGTAATTTTAATAGCTCCTGTAATTAAGTTGCTTATTATAAAGAATCTAGTCATAAATCATGTGAAACAGAGTTACATATACATTTCCTGTCATTAACACAATGTTGTTGTAGTGCTGCAGGTGTGCAGGAGTCTCATGCAGGTAACCTGAGCGGCCTGTTGATCGAGAGGAAGCACGGAGGTGAAACAGAAGTGGAGGCGCTGATGTTAACGACCTGTGACGCTTTTATTATCATTATTAATTCGTGCTTTTCAAGCAACAGATTCAAATCGATACGAAGGAGTGAAACAAATATCAGCGACCGCTCGGATCAATCTGGAGGAGTTTTAAATTTACGTTAACGTCAGTAAGTTCAAGCTGTTGCCATGGAGCCGACGGGCTGACGGATGTGCTGTGATTTCTAATTACGAGCACAAGAAGCAACTAACATCAGTCTTCTCTCATCTGCAGTCGCAGCACATTTACAACTCATTAATGTTTTCACCTTTAATGTTCCCCTCGCTCTAATAAACACACGGCAACACCAACGTGTCTCGTTACCAGGTCCCAGATCAGGTGAACCACGAAGCAACCCCACATGACAGTTAAATGTGCTCCAACTACACACACACTCCTGCTGTGGGTGCCCTTTTCTCCACAGGTCCCCCACACACACACACACACACACACACGCACGCACTCACACACGCACAAACACACACACGCATAACCACCAGAGCCAGTTTAAAAGCCCTGTGCAACCCTCATCTCTGTCCCCCAAATTAACTGCTGTGACAACTGTTCCACTCTGCACTCCATAGGTAGGTAGTGTGTGAGTGTGTGTGTGTGTGTGTGTGTGTGTGTGTGTGTGTGTGTGTGTGTGTGTGTGTGTGTGTGTGTGTGTGTGAGTGAGTGTGTAACGCCTGCTTTGTCCTTTAATATATAAGGCCAGTGCAATATCTTTTAAACGTAGCTTGGCCCTCGTTAATTGTAATATCCGATGATGACTCATTGATCAGCAGGCGCTGCAGTTTGGTCACAGCGAGGGAAATGTGCAGCTGTAGGAACACCGAGAGCTTTAAGAGATGCTGTCAACATTTTAAATGCCAGTTGAAAACCTATTTTATTAATTTGACTTGTAATCAATGTCATTCTCTAATTCTTCTTCTTCTTCCTGTTTTTTATATTCCACTCTGTATTTTAGCATCTACTGTCTTTTATTGTGTCTTTTTATTGTGTCTTTTATTGTGTCTTTTATTTATTATTTTATTATTATGTGCATTTGTCTTTGTTTTAATGTGTTGTTTTATTTCTTTGAGCTGCATGTCAAAAGTGTTCTTTAAATAAAGTTTAGAGCTTCAGGTGAAGTTGTGGTGATGTTGTTAATATAAATGTGTAACATGGATGTTAAAGAAGTGGAAATAATAACCCAGTTTAACTCCGGTACAGTAATTCTGCGGTTCTGCTGCACGTCTCTAAGTGCGTACAAACAAAGCTGCCACGACAGGAGACGATTCCTCAAACATGGACGTTGATACAAAGTGAAGCGTTTGATGCTTCAGAAGATCTTTACATTCTGCAGTTTCAACACAAGGTTATTGTCACAAGTGACAACATGTGAAATATGATCACAAACTAAAAAATAATGATGTCACAGTAAAGTGACCTTTGACATCATTATCTGACCTTCATCATTCTTCACAATCAGTTCCTCCTTGAGTGCACGTCTGTGCCAAATCTGAAGAAATCCCCTGCAGGCGCTGCTGAGACACGAGGAGAAGCTGAAAACATCAACATCGCTGCTGCAGAGGCATAAAAACCAAGATGTGTTGCATTCCTTCACTCCTCCACACTCTTACTTTCTGCTTTGCGACTTTAAGGGCAAACTATTCCCTGCATTGGCATTTAACTCGGCTCTGGACGTTAATCGTGTGTTGCAGATTCCTCCATTATAAATGTAACTCCTGAGGATGCTGTGCAGCCTGATCAGATACCTCCTGACCTCCAGGTTCCTCCGTCATGTCTGAGCTCCTCACCTTGTACACTTGTTTACAACCATATCTCCCAGAGAAACATTTGACTTTTTTTGCACAAACTCTGACTTGTAATGTTGTTGTCCAGTGAAACCAAAGGTTGGAGAGAATTATTTAGCTTCTTCAGCTGAATCAATTTTATAAAACACAATAAATGATTTATAAAATGCATTGTTACAAAGCCTGAAACCAGCCCAACTATCTTGGCTCATGATAAGTGGATGATGCATGCAAACAGCATGTTATTATGTCCTGATCCTTTCTTTCCTCTCTGCCCGACTGCTGATCTTCCACCAGAGTAAACCATTGTCTGCTTCTGTTCAGTGTTCCAAATATGTTGTATATGAATTATTTCATGTAATTTCCTTTCCTTTTGTTAATCTGTCTAATTTATTTGACCTTGACCTGGATTATTTAAATATGGCAGTGAGTAGGAAGATTAATGTTGTTCTCAGAACCTGCAGTGGCCAAGTGATCAGACGTGGCTGTAAACCCAGCCTCCAGGTTCTGCAGGTTCTTCAGTGAGGACTGATCCGTCTGTCCTCGCAGCGTAAAGTATGATTAGTGTACGTGTCTGTAAATAGAACAGTTTCTCTCACCGTCCGCTCTAAGGCTGTATTTTGCTCTGTAGTGTTTTGTAATGTTATCTGAGGTATAATTTTATGGCAGACGTGTGTTTGAAGAGTCTCAGTCTGGAGAACGAGAACGAGAGCAAACGGCAGTGTGCAGCCGAGAGGAGCACAGCCGCTCCATCACTGTGATAGGCCTTGTCACCCCCCCCTCACCCCCCCCTGCCTCTGCTCTCGTCGTCTCCCTCTCTTCCACTCCCAGTGGTAAGGGCGGGGTGTAAAGTTCACTCCTGCCTAATTTATCAAGCACCCTCCCTCCACAGCGCTGTACAGTCATTAGCTACACACACTGACACAGCACCCGGCCCACACTCTGCCCTCATTTATTGTCTTTATGCAGCAAAGAAGGAGCATCAATTAATCAAAGGCTAAATTGCCCCGTGTCCCCAGGATGTGCAGAGGGGCAGCGGTGATTTAGGTGGGGTTGTGTGGATTTGGGTGGGGTTAGGAGATAGGGTGTGTGGGTGCTAGAAAGAATTGCATAACTATGTTGTCTGTAAGTTTACAGTTGGGAACCCTTCACTTCCCCTTTTCACCAGCGTTTGTTTTCACAGTTGGGATATAAAGAAGAAGAAGAAGAATACCTCGGGGAGAACGAGGTTGGTTGTCTCATTCATTCGATCTCGCTCCCTAAAGGCCGCTGTTAAAGAATGTTGGTAGTGAAATTGGGGTCGGAGGTCACGAACAGGGTCATTTCTGGAGGAAGGTATTGAGGTGAGAGGACTGTAAAAATGTAAAATGTAAATGTCGAGCTCCTCTGTGTTTCTCTTCCTTACACAACGAGCTTATAATAACAAGAATGTTACAATTAAAGAGTTGAAGGGAGAGCTGGAGTTTAGATTGTTTTATTTTAGCTAGGCTACAACATGTAGCTTAGTCGCTAGCAAAAAAGTCCCAGCTGGGGATGCTTGTCTTGGTAGTGAGTGAGATGAGTTGAGTATTATTATATACTGAACCCCAAACTGCTCGTGTGTGTGTATGTGTGTGTGTGTGTGTGTGAATGACTAGTGTTGTAAAAGTGCTTTGAGTGGTTAGAAACACTCCATATAAATGAAGTTTATCATCCATCCTTTAGGCTTCAAGTGCACATTGAAAGAGAATCTATTAAGAATACAGATTTTAAGGGATTCAAATAAAAGTAAAAGGTGTGACGGCCGACATAGTTCTCCCCGACAGACAAGCAGGAGATGAAATAAGAACCAGACTGTGTTTCTGGTTCTGGGTGTATTTGTTGTGATAGCCTTGTAGACCAGGTGACCAATGCGCCCTGAGCGCACGCTAACAGGTGCTTCAGGCTCAGTGCCCTTGTAAGGGCACACCCTGCAGTACACTGCTCGGCTGTTTACTCTCTCAGTCAACCAGCTGCACTGCACGTTTATAATACTCTCATAAGTACGCTACAGATGGATATGGGTCCCCTCGCCGCTGCTCCCCGCCTTATGATTAATGAGCAGCACTTGGAGCCGCATGTGTTGCCGCCTCGCAGCTCCGACATGTCTTTCCAGACCCGACATTTTGTATCCTCTGTGAAAAATGATCTCCTTGGTGTCGTTCATTACACTGCCAGATCTCTCCCATGCATATTCCTGTGCACTAAGCCTCATGCCATGCTTGTACTGCGTGTGGGTGTCTGTGTCACTTTGCATCTAACTCACTTATCGAGACAGCTATCCAGTAAAATGCACGCCGAGGGACTGACTGTAATTTGGGACCGTTACAAAGGCAGACAAGTCAATAGAGAAAGACCTGACAGCCAAAGAGAGAAGGATTTCAGCGCTCCCGTAGAGGACACGCTGCACAAGAAGCCCTGGCACAGCAGGAAAGGAGCCACTTTTCTGCTGTGCAGGCACACTGATATGACAATGGCCTAGTAATCATTGTTCCCCTTCTGAAGTTATAGCTGTAATTTGGTCTGTCGGAGAATGGAATCCATTTGTCTGACAGTGGTAGCCACAGTCAGTCCACTGAATCGACACACTCACGCAGACACACACACACACACACACACACACACAAGAAGTACCACAATCCACACAGATACACGACAAACTCTCATACGCCTTCATATGAACACTGTCGCACACACAGATACACACTCTGCTACTCAGCACTCTCTCAAGGGCACATTCCAATAAAGCGGCATTGGAAAACAGCCATCTGATGGATTGGACGGCAGCACAGGCAAATCCCCTAATGTGGCATAAATAAGGCTGCCGTGCGCCGATCGCTCTCTACAGACAATGTAAATGATATTGTCAGGCGCAGTCACTTCCTGCTCGCTGTGCAGCTAACAAGAGTCACCTGCCAGGGCTCGACAAGGAGAGGAGGAGCTACCAGTGTGGAAGGGATAGGGGAATTAATTAAAGTGTCAGACCACACACACAAGCAGATACATGCATGCACTCACATATAAACAGATGCATTTGCACGCAGAGCCACACATGCAGGTAGTGTACATGCATTTGATTTATTTCCCCTGCTCCTGTGCGCCCCCCCTCCCTCTCCTGTGGCTTTCAGAAAAGGTCGATGCGACAGCTCTGCTGAGGAACGGGGCTGATGCTGCTCAGCCATTTTGTAGCTTAGCTGCCTTCATGTCTGCCTGAGGCCTGCAGATTCTCAGGGGGCTGGCAAACTCAACACAGAGGTCTGTGAATAATGTCAAGTGTGATACATTGACTTCCATCACTTCAGAACTTCCCACAGCTGCCTTGGAATGACTCAACGCCAAGCCAAGGGCAAGATTTAGTGTTGGTATTACCCTTCATGGGCTGCTCCTTGTCTCCTCTTCTCTTCACACGGTATTTTACCAAAAGTGTCCTTCCTGTCTCTTGCTCTACATGCAGCTGTTCTTTGTCAGGTGTCTTCCAAGACTTTGTCAGGCCACAGCTGTTTTATCCTTGCCAAGCTTGTGTTCTCACAACAAGGCTTTGTTGCCATGGAAGAAATCAATAAGCCCTGTCAAGTCATTCTGCTTGGGTATTCCTCTACTCCTTGTAAAATGTCGTGACTCCTTGTAAGATGCAGTGATATGCTGATGACACGCCACTATAGCTTCCTAGAAATAGCATGTCCTCGATGACAGAGCAAGAAACACACTTAACAGGCTTCATTTATACAGTTTAGCAGAGCATGTAGCATATGTAAATGTTTCGCGATAGCCTACAGGAGACTGTGCAGCCTTTGCAATTATGGTGCCATAAGTGGACACATTCATAAGATGAGAAATGCTTTAAACAACCAGCATCTTTCACACATCCGTATACCCACAAACACTGAAGCCCACAAGTGCTCCTTCCTTGCAAGCTTTCATGCATAGAAACAGTTTCGCCCTCTCTCTGTCAAACATTTCCTCCCATAGCCGACTAAAAAAGTGTTTCCCAACGCTGACAGGGAGAATGGATGGCCTCCATTACGCCCGGCTACAAACACATTCCGCCAGGATGAAGGGGCCGTAAATTATCCTGCGAGCGAGCAGCGCAGGCCACAGCCGAGCCAACAACCCCCGGCCTCCCCCCCCCGCTTCTAATGGGGTCGGCCCATCCACAGCCTGCTCCGCACTGAATCACACCAAACATACACTGTCACCTGTGTGTATACAGTATGTGTGTGTGTGTTGTTGAAATGGACGGGCTATTTCAATCAAACACCTAAGAAGAAGTCCTTGAACCCATCATCTGAATAAGTGAGATTGAACAATGACATGCACTGTAATAAATACCAGCAGGGTCACTCTTGGGATTTGTATCGTGACTCCTGTTACATCACAGCACAATAACTGTGCAAAGAGTCCAGTGACAGGTCCAGTGCTGTGAAGCTGGACGGTGTCGTTGGCAGCTGGAGAGACATCAAACAGGCCGAGACGTTGCCCCCTCGCGTGTGTGTGCGTAAATCATTACATGCAAATAGTGTAATGGCAGGCGACATTGTGTTCCCAGTAGGTAAAGCTTGTTCTTCTTGTGTGATAGTTGCCTCCCAGTCTCACCTGCAGCCCTGATAGGAATCTAGGTCCTCCCTTTTGACAGACAACAACACTGTAACGACCTCTCTTTCTCCTTTCTTGTGACATTTCATCCACATGTTTGTGTCTGCAGTTTCTTTTCACACTGCTGGGTAAATTCCTGAGAGGCACAAGCTGTTAATTGTTTTCAGTGGAACCTCAAATTCTAAGAAATAGTTCTGAAGGAAGCTGTGGACCGTGTGTCTTGTGGAATATTCCGGCACGTCTTGAATCTTAGCTAGTTGTCTTTATCTGGTTAGCAGGCTCAACTAAAGGTTGTTCGGACCCTGTTAGCATCATTATTCTTTTCCACAAATCATTAAGCTCCTCTATTAGCAGAGCTAGCAGCTAAGATGTAAGCTAGCTGTAGCACCTGCATGCTTGCAAACAACAGACTAATGTAGTGAAAAATGAGTCTGAGTGAGATACAATATTTACATTCGAGTGGAATATGTGTGCTTTATTATTCGGCTTATGAATGTACAGAGATAAGAGGAAGGAGTACCACAGGGCCGAACACCAACAGTTGAATATTTATTTGTAATTTTGCCAAACCAACAAAAGACTCCATTCACCTCAAATATAATGTGGTAAAAAAACACAGTAAATTAAAAACGTCTGAATGTCTCGACAGGGGCACGTGATAATAAGTGTTTCCTAATTTGGGTGAAACAACTCTTTAAAAGTAATCCTGTTGACAGACGAACAAGACGAGCGTTAAACACAAACTGTTGGCGGAGGAACAGAACACGTGTGGAACAATAATCAGCACTTTATATGATTAGCTCCTGCAGGACCTTGGCATTAAGCTCATGGTGTTTTGTGAATACCACTGGATGCCTAAATGTCCCTAAAGTGCTACTGCCCACTGAACTCTTCCCTCAACCTCATAACTTGACAGAATGACCCCATCCTCCCTGCTCAGGCTCTCACCACGGGGCAGCCAGCTGCAGGGTCCCGCCTGAGGTGGAATGGGCCTTGGTGACAGGTCACATTACACCTGGGTGCTGACAGGGGGAAAGCGGTCAGCCGTGCCGTCAGGGCGCAGAGGGAACAGAGGAGGTGACGGGAGTGGGAAGAGGAGGAGGAGTGAGGAGGAATGGAGCTCCTTTCATCGGGCCCTTTCCAGAGTGACAGGCGGCACAGCTGTGACACTGGTGCTGCATACCAGCACACGTGGGCTCGAGTCCACACAGATGGGGGTACCACAGGAATGTGTACGTCACTGAAAACCCTTCAAGTTATTGAGAAAGGTTCCTTAAAAACAATGTTACAGTATATTTAAGCCTTTCTATACTATATGCATGAGAACATTATGGTTACGTAAAGCACTCTGATGCATTCATGAAAGAGTCTTCCATATGTGATATTAAGCCGATGTTATTCAATAAGTCTATAACAACATGTTCTGTTCTCCTGCAAGGACTTCTGCTTCCTGAGCCATTCTTCAAATCAACATCTTTTTGTTCCACTCGGCTCTGGTGCCAGACAGCCACACTTAAGTACTACCAGTAAAGCAACAACAACAATCGATAATTATTATTAACATCTGTGGCCAAACATTGCTGGATGGTGTATTTGTTAAACTGTTCACCCTTCAGTGCTTACAATGAGCAGCTTGTGTTTGGATGTGTTCAACTGTCTTTAAACACTTTAACTGATAAAAATGTTCCTATTGTCAGTAAACAGACAGATTTGAGAAACTCCCCTCTGTGTACCCTCTCGCCAACTGCATGAAAACACAAGTCTGAGTACACGCACTGAGCACTGAGCACTGAGCACTGAGCACTGAGCACTGAGCACTGAGCACTGTGCACTGAGCACTGAGCACTGAGCACTGTGCACTGAGCACTGAGCACTCTGAGCACTGAGCACTGAGCACTGAGCACTGAGCACTGAGCACTGTGCACTGAGCACTGAGCACTGAGCACTGTGCACTGAGCACTGAGCACTGAGCACTGAGCACTGTGCACTGAGCACTGAGCACTGAGCACTGTGCACTGAGCACTGTGCACTGAGCACTGTGCACTGAGCACTGAGCACTGTGCACTGAGCACTGAGCACTGAGCACTGAGCACTGTGCACTGAGCATTGAGCACTGAGCACAGTGCACTGAGCACTGAGCACTGTGCACTGTGCACTGAGCATTGAGCACTGAGCACTGAGCACTGTGCACTGAGCACTGAGCACTGAGCACTGAGCACTGAGCACTGAGCACTGAGCACTGAGCACTGAGCACTGTGCACTGAGCACTGAGCACTGTGCACTGAGCACTGAGCACTGAGCACTGTGCACTGAGCACTGAGCACTGAGCACTGTGCACTGAGCACTGTGCACTGAGCACTGTGCACTGAGCAGATCAATCCTACATCCTTAAGGCTTAATAAATAAGGTGTTAAATGTCACGGCTGACATTCAAGGAAGTTAGAAAAAGCCAGGTCACCCTCTCGACACATCTTCTTGACCACATGCATCGACTGGGTTACGTGGATAGGAAGCGGGAAGAGGGAGAGTTCCTGTCTGTCAAGGCTTTGAAGAAGCAGGAAACTGATGGATCACTAGCAGTCAATACTTCCAGCTTTGTGCTTCTGGTGGTCATCTTCACATCCGCTTCCTGTCGGACCGCCACCTTTGGGAAAACATCAAGTGTTTAAGTTCGGGAACCGGGTCAGGTCACCGCGGCAGCCCACATACACATACACGCTTTGTGTGTGAGGTGACAGGATGAGGCTTTTTTCCCTCTTCACATTAAAACCATTAAAGTCAAATTGACTTTAACATCAGAAATGTATAAAGAACAAAAGGTTTCAGTTTCTTGAATATAGATTATAAATACAGCTGTGAAGATATTTAACCTCTACCTGACCCGGTAGACAATGATGACGTACACAAGTGTGTGAACGCAGTTTGGCAAATTGACTTTGACAACTGGTGACCGACTTCCAGATCTCTGCAGTACTAGTGACCTGATACAGACAGATACATGTACCTGCTGAAGAAATGTCTGCTATAAACTTAAGCATTTCAAACGGTGTCCTCAGTCCAGCGGTCGTCCACACGTTTAACGAGTGAGCTCAAAACAAAGCAGAGCATGCAGGTGTTCAATTTTACTTTCATCAATTCTAAATACATGCTCATCTGAGTTTATTATCGTCCCTAACCATTGATGCAAGTTCCTTCATTAAACCATTTGGCTGGAAGTCACCAGTTAACACGGTCACTAGTTGAACCCCCGTTGCTCTGAAACGGTCGAGCGTTTTTTTTTATGCTAGTAGCCGTTTGAATTGAATGTATAAAGTTTGCTTACTCATCTGGAGGGCTGCAGCAAAACATGCAAGGTCCATACAGAATGGTGATAAATGAAAATATGTTACGTTTGTAATTAAGCCTCCAGAGCAGCTCCAGCTCTCCTCGTCATCGGTTCTGCAGGTTTATGCACATGCCATGCACCCCTAAAGCTTTTCAACTGGGAATCTGGTGAATGTATGAAGGCCTTAGTCTAAGATTCAAGAGACGAGTGTATCTGACGTGCCGAAAAGTCAAATTTGACGATTAATATGTACATTTTGAAATTGCTTTTTCTATTTGAATTCTAGTCCTTATATGCATGCATGTGTGTGTGTGTGTCCTCTCCTTCCTCTCCCCTGGCTGTGGCTGAGAAACTGGCCACCACAAGTCATCCCTTTTCTGTCAGCACCGTTGCCCCATTTACCCTGCACCCATTCATCAGCCTTTTAATGAAGTAGCAGGTTTATTAGGCTGCGGTAAAACAATCCACCCTCCCACCCTCCGACGCCAGCGTGCAGAGACAGCCAGCTCCCGCCCCGCTGAACTTTGCTGACACAGCGAGGGTGCTTCTGTGAGCAGCAGGTGGGCAAACTGTGATGTCCAGTTGGCAATCATCCGAAAGCAAACAAGCCCCGGTGCCATTTAATCACGATTCTCTCTTTAGATGTGGAATATCAGGAGTGTGGGCTACATAGGGCCACTGTGTACTATCACAAGATGGGTCGTATCGACCGTAGAGATGTTTGACTTCTCTCCAATATAAAGGAGCCCGGTGGCTTGTGGAGCTCAAAGCGACAAAGAAATACATTTAAACTGAACAGCAATCCGGTTACTTAAAGATAATCCACAGACCTTGTTGTGAGCAGTGTCATGTGGGAACTATTGAGCTAGCTAACGTCACCGCTCAGCCGAACATTAATGTTTACATCTTGATCTGTCACGAGCCTCTCATCCATGACGCACGCTTCATTTTGGGCCGTAATGAACAAATGAATAAAAAGAGTCTAACCATCGACCCGACGTTTATAATAGAATAAAAACAAATAGAACAAAAACAAATACAATAAAAACAAATACAATAAAAACAAATACAATAAAAACAAATAGAACAAAAACAAATAGAATAAAAACAAATAGAACAAAAACAAATACAATAAAAAAAATAGAATAAAAACAAATAGAATAAAAGAAAATAGAATAAAAACAAATAGAATAAAAACAAATAGAATAAAAACAAATAGAATAAAAACAAATACAATAAAACAAATACAATAAAAATAAAAGTTACTGTGTAAGATATGAATACTTATTTGATTTGATAAAAGGCACAAAGAGCACATTATTCTGATTATTCCGACACGACATGAATGCAGCATGTGTATTTATTGAATTGTCTGCTAGGGATAAACACACACCCCTACAGGAAGTGTGTGTCCACGTCACTGTGTGTGTGAGACGTGTCCTGCAGGGTGTCGAGCAGAGAGGTGTTGATGCTGATTCTCCGTGACTGTGCGGTCTCCAGTGGAGCCGCTCTGCCGTCTCTGTGCAGAGCCACGCCCGGCAGACACACACTCACAACACACAAGAGACACACACACACACACACACACACACACACGCACACACACACACACAGAAGAGATTCTGACAGCAGGAATCAGAACCGAGCGGCAGGTCTGCTGTCTTTTCACTCCTGGAATAAAGGCAGAGAGGCCGACCTGCAGCTGGGCTTTAATCTTTGTTGATGGAGTGTTAATAATTAATTTTTCCCCCACACACACGAATACACACACACACACACAAACACACACACACACACACACACACACACACACACACACACACACACACACACACACACACACACACACACACACACACACTACCACCATGTTCACTATGATGACAGGCAGTCAACATCCCCCTGATCACATGACATTTGTCTCATCTCACTAATGACCACACACACACACACACCTACGCACGCACACACACACACACACACACACACACACACACACACACACACACACACACACACACACACACACACACACATACAAACACACTGAAGAAGATAGAAATCACTGAGCTATTTAGGTATGTCGGTCCGATGTGCACAACAGTTTGTTGGCTCACCAAGCAGGATTACATCAAACAGACAGGCCTCCTCTATGGAGGTCTGGCTCTCTCTCTCGCTCTCACACACACACACACACACACACACACGCGCACACACACACACACACACACACACACACACATACACACACACACACACACACACACGCACACACTTTTTCCTTAAGGTAATTAGAATCTGGAGGCCTTCCATCAAACACTCGCCCTCTTGACTCCACAAATATTGATAAAGAGTCGGTCCAACGTGATTCATGAGCAACCACGCGGAAAAAAAGTTTCTCCATCTCCATCAAGGTGTTGTTTGCCGTGTTTGATTTCATATCCACACACACAGCCATGAATCCTCATCCCCCTGTGTGTTCATACATTATAATATATAAGATAAAAGCATGCAGGTGTGCTATATCTGTGTATATATTCAGACACAGACATACAAGTGTCCCACACGAAGACACGGCAAAGTAAAGGCAGCTAAGTATTAGTGTGAAGCCAAGCGTGAGGCATGAGTGTCAGTCAGATCATCCTATCTGCTTTGTCTGCCTGTCTCACCTGTGTGTGTGTGTGTGTGTGTGTGCGTGCGTGTGTGTGTGTGTGTGTGTGTGTGCGTGTGTGTGTGTGTGTGTGTGTGTGTGTGTGTCTGGCTGTTTGCAGCTCAGCCTGGAGTCTATCCAGGCCATCACTCACACTTTACCGAAGAAGAGGGCGTCGGACAGGTTTTATTAAAACTCTGTCAGAGGGTGTGTGTGTGTGTGTGTGTGTGTGTGTGTGTGTGTGTGTGTGTGTGTGTGTGTGTGTGTGTGTGTGTGTGTGTGTGTGTGCATGCATCTGCCTCGGGCTCAGAAGAGATATCATCTTTCCCTTGACATGTTCTTTCATCTTGCCTTTTTTCTTCTTGACAGACACCATCTTGGTTGCCAGTCATTTGTTTTACTCAGGGCACTTAATCCATTGTGTTGTGTGCGTCAGTTACTCTCTGTGTGTAATGTCATTTCATCAGCAAAATGAATATATAATGCTAGTATCAGAATCAGAAACTGGGATCTTAAAGAATACGCTCAGGTAGTTTTTTGTCTATCATAATACTATATATAAAACATATACTATACTTTCTACAGTTCAGCCAAACGATAGTTGTAGTAAGCTAGCTAAGCTAACATCTGTACTGTTAACTATCTCCGTGACGAGAACACACAGCCTGCAGAACCGACACCAGGAAGTATCGGTCTGGAACAGTCTTACATGAAACACTGTTGGGGTTCCACGAGAAGACCTACCAGAAAGATTCCCGAGCAGCCCGAGCACGCAGGCTGTCTCTTCTTTACGAGGGGTGCTTGTTTTTCTGGCGGCTTGCCCCATACGGACGGGGTTACCTGCCAAGGATTTAATATAAAGTTATACGATTGCGATTGATTAAATAAAAGCTTTAGCAATAAACACCTGATGAGCCGGGCATGTTACTGGCATTGCGCTTGGTATTTAAGAACTGGTTTTTACTGGTTGATTCTGGGCGTGCTGCGGCACAGACACAATGAAATGCTGGTGTATATGCAAATAGTTGAGTTCAGTCTATATTGGGGGCCAAAACTAACTTTGAAATTACAGGTCGTAAACTATGTCAATGTCATTGGCCGAATAATATCTAAACTACCAAACTATTGGTTTCCTACTTCCACATCGAGGACAATCTGACCGGCTGTGAAAAGCCTTGTTAGCTAGCTTAACTCTGGCTCGCTAAAAATAAAGTCTTGAGATAAACACAAAGACGTAGCGAAGCAGAGAGCTAGCTTAGCTGTAGACGTAGTGAAGCAGAGAGCTAGCTTAGCTGTAGACGTAGTGAAGCAGAGAGCTAGCTTAGCTGTAGACGTAGTGAAGCAGAGAGCTAGCTTAGCTGTAGACGTAGTGAAGCAGAGAGCTAGCTTAGCTGTAGACGTAGTGAAGCAGAGAGCTAGCTTAGCTGTAGACGTAGCGAAGCAGATTCTTTGTGACCGTGATCCACGTTGTGCAGCATCATGAACACACACGGAGCGGCTGCAAGACGTGCCGCAGATGTGCTTTCTCCACAAATGAATTACTTCTTATTGCTACATGAAGAAGAGGAGCAGAAGCCACACACACACACACACACACACACACACACACACACACACACACACACACACACACACACACACACACACACACACACACACACACACACCCAGCAGGCGCAGTAATTAAAATGCTGAGACAAGGCTTTCCCTGTACGATAGCCCCCCCCCCCCTCGAGCTGCTCGCTCCCATCAACAGGCCGTACGTTTTTAATCATGTTGAAATGATTTATTTAAACGTCAGGCGATGTGTCACCTCACTTCCTTTCATTTTTCAAAATGTTTGTGTTCTTTGCTGGATGATAAATTTATCTTCAGACGAGCCCAATATGACTAATTAACTTTGAGATATCAGAACCAGATGTCCAGCTGAAGTTCTTAACGGGCAGCCAGGAGAGCTGGCTCACCTCCTCTCCCCCGTCCAGCCGGCTCCTGCCCTCCACGCAACTCTTGGCTTTAGCTTTTTTCACACACACCTTCCTCAGAAGTTTGAGCCGTCCTGTTGAGAACCAACACGTTGCACCAGGTCATAAATCTGGCAGTGTGAAGTTAACCTGCACATGCCCTGTGTTTACCTCCTCCCCCGTCCCCCTCTGTGTCACTCAGCACCTCCACATAATTTATTCTCCTCCCTCCCTCCCTCGTCTCCTGACCAACTGGCTCACTTTTCTCTCTCAACCTCCAGATATTCAGGTTTTACTGATTTATTGAGCTTATGCCCAGAAAGTGCAACCAGACCTGGAGTCTGTAGATTTATACTCTCAGACTCAAAAATGTCCAGACGCTACTTTTAAACCGATAGACTTCTTTTTTTTATGCAACTAATCTCAGACAAATGTACTTTTTCATGATTTATGTCACTCTTTATTTCCGCCTGATGTCAAAAATGTTTGGATCGGGAGACTTAAGTGGGATATAAATTCTGTTCCTCCGTTTCCTGGCTCGCTCAGCTCCGTATAGTGTTTTGAGTCGGAGCAGTGGTGAAAAATCTTCTGTCCCTGCAGAAATGCCTAGAAAAAGCAAAGGGCCCCTGCAGGAACATTGCAGCGCTGACACTTTGACAGTCTGCCATGAGTGACGTCTGATCTGTACAAATTTCAGGACTAATAAATCTACCTGTCAGAGCTTGGGACTTGAAAGGGCCGCAGCCCTGCGGCACAGCTTTAACACAACTTGTGTTGATGAAATTCTGTAGGCTGGAGAATTATAGCTGTCAGAAAAACGCCCACATCAAACCTGAAGGCTTGGCGTTCCTTCTTTTTTTCCCCTCCGCTCTCTCAACACTCATATATTGCTCATTCACCTCCTCCCTCCCTGCTGCCTCTCCCTTCCAGACGTCTCTCTTTTCCTTCCTCCTGTTCTTTCTCACTGCTTGGAAAATTACACATAGGCCTCCTTTCATGGCCTGACGACCATCATTACATCATTTTGACACCCTGTAGACACCCCCCCCCCTCCCGCCCTCTAACACACACACACACACACACGCACACACACACACACACACACACACACACACACACACACACACACGCACTCACACACACACACACACACACACACACACACACACACACACACACACACACACACACACACACACGCACACACACACACACACACACACACACACACACACACACACACACACACACACACACACACACACACACACACACACACACACGCACTCACACACCAGTTTTTTAATCACTTGCGCTGCCAATACAGAGAAGTTTGCTTACAGACAATAAGTTGTCACGGGTTACGAGTTTGCCTCGCCGGTCGTCACGCTCTCAGCTCTCTGCTGGCGTTCGGCCACGATGGAGGACAAGAAGGCGAAGCTTCCTGATTGGCCTGCCCGGGCCCTGTCATCGGAGTATCAGCGTCACCAGCTGAAAGGTGGGAACGCGGCACATGATCCCACAAGAAGGGGTGTTGTATTTGGGTGATTTAAATACCAAAAGGCCCATAACTCAACTACCCACTACTCCCCTCTTGCCACCTCCTCCCATTTCCACATCCTCCCAGGCCCACTGCCCCCCCCCCCCCCTTTTTCACTGGATTTATTCCTGTTTATCTTTGATCCCGGACTGGTTTGCTCTCCACCTCCTTTCAACCCGAGCCGTTGTATCCTGTGGGTGATAAATCATCTGCAAGTGTTTAGATACTTTGCTGCCGCTGCTGATTTCCCCTGTAAACGTTTGGAGAGGGGTGGATCATATTTGCATGCTTCAAAGCGTCGTCGTCGGTGTTAAAAGTTCACTGGAGTCCTGGGGACGAATGGCAGCCTGAGCTTATTGATTTAAATGTCAAAAGGTGTGTCTTTTGCATAAGGTCGGGACCCTCCTGGTGCAGCGTGATCATTCATTGACAGATGAGTCAGAGAGCCTGTGAAGGTGCTCGGCTTTATCATTGAAATTATTCAACCGGTGAGCTGAGGTGGCGTCAGGACATGCGAGCGGAGCGGTGACAGTGTGTACTTGAAGCTCAGTCCAACTCAGAGATCACGTCTCTCAACTCAAATCGCTCCAAGAAAACAGAAAAGTCTGCGTTGGGTTTCCATCAGGGCGACGTCCAAAGCTTCTCATGAGGTTTCAGTTTGAATCTTCAAACCCAAAAACTACATTTTCAATTTGAATAAATCCTCAATTTTCTCTTTTCTTCCTTTGTAAAATAAACTTTATTTAATGAATATAAAGCAGCAAGGGAAGAGCCACCAGCTTCTATTGTTGAAGGTCAAAACGCCAACAAAGAGAAGATTTGGTTACATAAGAACATTTAATGTTTACTTTGAACGCTCGGGAGTAATTGGAAAAGTTTGGATCATAGAGTGAAACAATCGTAGCGGTGGTGCACACTAATAATATCAGCGTAGCTTCATCTGCGTTTTAACAGAAAATGTTGATTAAGAATATTGTACCGCTCATAGTGTTGGCGGTAATAGAGCGAAGTTGGAGATTTGAAGACCCTGCGCTCACATGCTGCGCCAGCGTTACACCTGTGAGTGCAGTGTGAACTCTCAGAGTCTCACTGGCTAGAGAAACTGTCACTCAGCCAAAGGTTCAGACATTCAGTCCTCGCAGCCGCCGCTCTGTGCCTGGCGTGCATGACTCGCTCCTTTCAGTCATTGTTAAATGCTTAAATTGCAAATCAGATTGCATTGCATGACTTTAATCCACTTTGATCCCACCTAAGCTATTTTTCATCAGTCATATCACATAAAAGAGGGACAATAGAAAAATCTTTGTTCATTAGCCCCATGCTGAAACAGCAGCAGTCATTTACACTACACACACAGCCACCGCAGCAATCTATCAATCCGTGTGCTTGTCAATCACTCCTTGTCTCAGCGGGAAGCCGCTGTGACTGACAGCTCGTGTGATCTCTCCCAAGGGCTGGCAGGAAGGCAACAAAAGGCCCGGCTACAGTAATTGGCAAGATAAAGACATCCTGCAAAAAATCCAGCCCTGTCACTCATTTGGTGGCAGAGCGATGAGTCAGCATGAAACACGCCGCACCAGTTCACCAAAGGGAAAGTTTGCTCACCGGTAACCAATCAAAAGGGCCAGCTCGGGGTCACTTCCCCTGGCGACCTTCTCACCTCTACTCTCCCCTCCCGTGTACACCCTGACCTCTCACTGACCTGCTGGCCTTTTGCTTAGGTCAACTTAAAACATAACCCCCCCTTCCCTCCTCAGTCTGCTCAATCTTACCCCCATCCTTCACACACCTGGTTCTCATTTCTCACGTTTCACTTTCCATCGGTGCTGCAGGAGGGAGGGGCCGGTCTGTGTGTGGAGGGAGAAGCATGTGACTGTGAGATAAAGTTTTCTTTGACAAGAGAAGTTCTTTATAGAAGAGACAGTCGGACCTGAATAAAGAAATGTCACGACGAGATCAAACTGTTCAACTTTGTTTTCAATCCATTCAGAGTCCCAGAATGAAACACTGCAGGTGAAGAGGATCAACATTTAACTGACGCATAACAAGTGTTCTGAAATGTGATGTTTAAATATGTAAATGAGGCTTTATGTTATTAAATATGTGCTGATCTGCTCCATGTCCAGATATAAAGTGAAGTCTGGATGAAGCAGGTTCAAAGTGTTTCATGTTGTTCACATGTCAAAGGTTTGTACAGATTCTGGATCTGTCTTTGTATCACTCCATAAATCACTAAATCCTGTCAACACACAGAACTCTGTGCATCTCCTGCATGTAGTGAGTGTAGCGTGTATAACATGAGCTGTGAGTGACATGTGAACAAAGCCCTCTGCACAAAGCTTCAGAATATAGAGAGGAATGAAAGTGGAAAGTTTGGTGTATGTAAGTGCTGCTGAAGTGGAGACTTCTGCTGAAGAGTGTGAGAAAAAGCTCCTTTAGAGAAAAGCTCCTTTAAAGATATGTATTGTAACATTCATACATGTTGTACACACTACAGGTGAACAGGGTCATACATGTTGTACACACTACAGGTGAACAGAGTCATACATGTTGTACACACTACAGGTGAACAGGGTCATACATGTTGTACACACTACAGGTGAACAGAGTCATACATGTTGTACACACTACAGGTGAACAGGGTCATACATGTTGTACACACTACAGGTGAACAGAGTCATACATGTTGTACACACTACAGGTGAACAGGGTCATACATGTTGTACACACTACAGGTGAACAGAGTCATACATGTTGTACACACTACAGGTGAACAGAGTCATACATGTTGTACACACTACAGGTGAACAGAGTCATACATGTTGTACACACTACAGGTGAACAGAGTCATACATGTTGTACACACTACAGGTGAACAGGGTCATACATGTTGTACACACTACAGGTGAACAGGTCATACATGTTGTACACACTACAGGTGAACAGGAGTCATACATGTTGTACACACTACAGGTTGAACAGAGTCATACATGTTGTACACACTACAGGTGAACAGAGTCATACATGTTGTACACACTACAGGTGAACAGAGTCATACATGTTGTACACACTACAGGTGAACAGAGTCATACATGTTGTACACACTACAGGTGAACAGAGTCATACATGTTGTACACACTACAGGTGAACAGGAGTCATACATGTTGTACACACTACAGGTGAACAGAGTCATACATGTTGTACACACTACAGGTGAACAGGGTCATTACATGTTGTACACACTACAGGTGAACAGAGTCATACATCTTGTACACACTACAGGTGAACAGAGTCATACATGTTGTACACACTACAGGTGAACAGAGTCATACATGTTGTACACACTACAGGTGAACAGGGTCATACATGTTGTACACACTACAGGTGAACAGAGTCATACATGTTGTACACACTACAGGTGAACAGAGTCATACATGTTGTACACACTACAGGTGAACAGGGTCATACATGTTGTACACACTACAGGTGAACAGAGTCATACATGTTGTACACACTACAGGTGAACAGAGTCATACATGTTGTACACACTACAGGTGAACAGGGTCATACATGTTGTACACACTACAGGTGAACAGGGTCATACATGTTGTACACACTACAGGTGAACAGGGTCATAACATGTTGTACACACTACAGGTGAACAGGGTCAAACATGTTGTACACACTACAGGTGAACAGGGTCATACATGTTGTACACACTACAGGTGAACAGAGTCATACATGTTGTACACACTACAGGTGAACAGGGTCAAACATGTAACTAACAGATATCATGAAGCTTCCCCACTTCATGACTCACATCAACACAAGTTTATATTACAAGTGTTTAATATGTACATGAGGCGTTATGTAATGTAGCTGTGGAGAGTTTACATCTACACACACAGTTACACACACACACTCTGATGTGTAATTTGGATGTTTTCGTTCCATTCGTCTGACACAAGACGTTATGGAAGATAAATCTATCTCAGTGCATGAAAAAACAATGTTTCTGCCTGCAGTGTCTCGCCTTCAGTGAGTAAGATAGTGCTTTGCTGGCGTCATGACCCTCTCTTGGAGGTCAGATTGGGTATCCGTGTCTTCTGAAGAGGCCCTGTCACAGTGTGTGTGGGTTACTGAGTGTGTCTCCTGATGGCCTGTATCTGACCTCGCTCTCTGTCCTCTCTCAATCACCCCTGTCTCCTCAGACACCTCTCCTCCTCCTTCTCTTCTTCTTCTGCTGCAACAGGAGAGCAGAGTGAGCAGGGGGCTCCCTCGCTCTGAAAGCCTCCAAAGAGGGACCCCCTGCGCAGCATGTAAAAGCCCTCTCTCATACATACACACACACACACACACACATACACACACACATACATACATGGGGATCCTGTGTCTGCCTGCCCCGCTCTTCACAGGGTAGTCATTAGTCATCAGGCGGATCAAAGGACAACCGCAGGAAGTGAAAGGACCCTGACAAGGAGGAGTCCATCTGGCTGGCAGGCCATCGCTCATCCTGCGCTGACAGCCAGGCACACTCTCCATCTGACGGCCGCTTCCGCTCCAGGCTTGTGCCTGAAATGTGGCTGTTTGCTCGGGGACAATTTGTCCTTGATGATGTGGCTGATTTGATTATGATGGAAGACATTTACTTCTCTCCAACTCTTTGTACAGAAGCCTCCCCACACTGTGAAATCATTCATATTTCACAGTGTTTAAACAGATAGGGTCCTGGCCAGGTTAGCATTGTTAGCTGTTTGCACAACAACACATTATCACGTGTAGCAGCATATCCACAGATAGAAGTTGGACAGTACTGTGTGTAAGACTGATATAATAAGAAGTAATAATAAACAGGATGTTACGACAGCTGTCACTTGATGCGCACCGCAGCCATCTTGGATTTTGAGGTCAGGGTTGACGAGATTCTCCCGACTTTCTTGTTGAAACTGAATAACAATGGAACGCACCATCAGTCATATGATTTTGCAATTTTACTTTTAAAGGAGTAATTAAAAAATTATTTGCGTTTTTTCAGGGACATGTTGTGTAACTTGACAAACAACAGTTTATCCATCCGTCACTTCTCCACTGTTTGCATCCATAAGACTCGAGGACGTTGCTCGACTGTTGTTATCCAAGAAGTCGCTCTGAAATGTCTCTACAGATAAACAACATTCAAAAGGTTAACTCGTGAGCTCCTCAGGTGTTGGGACTGTAGGTGAGTATCTGTGTACAGAGCCAGGCTAGCCACTTTCACTTGTTATGCTAAGCTAAGCTAATCACTTCCTGGTTCTACCTCCATACTTAACACAGAGTGGTATCAATCTTCCTGTTTCCCCTGGACTGTCATGTTTACGGCTCCGTCAGCAGGATTACGGTAAAAACTAGTAGCCCGATCTTTCATGTAAGGGCCTAGCAAGAACACAAATTATGTTTCACTTCCGTTAACATTTAGAGGTTGGCCACTTGAGCTGTAGTCTAGTTGTGTTGGAATAATCGGAATCACAACACAAATAAAGTTGTTGGCGGTAATGATCGTGATTATTTCGTGACACACGGAGACTTTTACGCAACATGCTAAAGCAAAAGCAACATTTACCACAGGGCCCAGTATGAGAGCTCCACCATCATCTCTCTCCCCTCCCCACCCACCACCACCCACCTCGGCCTGTCTGCAGGGTGACCCTGTCCTTTCGCTGCGTGACTGAGCGCCTCTCCTGCCACACAGGAGGCATCAATTACAGGCCCGGGCCGTCCCGGTGTCACTGCTCTGTAATTAATGGGCTCTCCCGGCGCTGCGCCATGGGGCCTGGCCTCACCGTGAACTCCACAGGAATTCAGAGACAAACACACACACTCTCTGAAAGCAAACAAAGCTGAAACTTAAACATGTTGCTTGTGAGACATTGGCTGAACACAAATGCTGATCACGTACATAAACATGAAGAACATCCTTCAGAACTCACACCTGATACTTTAGAAATACCTGTGCACATTCTTCTTCATGTGATATACAGATGCATACAAAGGCAACTGAGCAAAAGTCACACACACACACACACACACACACACACACACACACACACACACACACACACACATACAGAGGCCCAGCCCCCTGCTGCCTGCCCCTTCATTTGTCAATCAGCCAGACAAACAGAAGCACAAGGTCCCCCAGGTCACAGGGTCATGGGATCCTGTGATTCCCCTGCTACCCTAGATCTCAACACACACACACACACACACACACACACACACACACATTGTAAATATTCCAGGCAGTCAAACACGCCAACACGTTTCTGTCAGCTCCTTTTCTTCAACACCATGAATCCTGTTGACTTTCAATCAGTTCCTCCATTTTTGTTGTCGAGGAGATTCTTCCTGTGGCAGACATGTTTGCAATACTTCTCTGAGCTTTCCCTCTCCCCTTCAAGTCCTGCTTTCATTCTCTCTCCCCCCCTCCCTTCCTCTCTCCCTCCCTCTTTTTCTTTCTTTCTTTCCCCTCGCTCCCTCCTTCAAACGTCACGCCTGGAGCTGACACTGAGCGTGACCCTGCCTTTATTGTTGCAGCGGGGCAGAGGCGCAAACACAGGGCAGGGACTGTCACCCCAGTGATTAAAGAGCGCATGTTTTCAGTCAAACGCCTCAGAGGGGAGTGATCCCAGAGAGAGAGAAAGGGAGGGAGGGAGGGGGAGGCTCAGAGTCGAGCAGCGAGATAAAGAGCTTCTAACGTTTTCACAGCTGAAGAATAAAAGCATTTCGGAAAGTCGAAAGGCACAAAAGTGACATTTGGGATTGATACATTGTGCTGAGAGTGGCTTTTTATTAAAATTTAAACACATATCAATCACTGCTTTCCACTGATTATACGATAAAGGATTGTGCCTAACAGATTTCAGGGATGACATTCTGAAAAGCGTGCACTGAACTCTGTGTCACCATGCCTTAAGGAGCTGCTAGCCCACTGAGAAGATTCAATTAGTGTGGAGTTTTGACATCACATGACGGTCTAAGTGCTGTTTCAGAAGCTTGTTCTGCTCTAAACCTTCATACTTCAAGATGTTGATTGGAAAAATACATTTTGGCATTGTGATATAAGCTCCATAAACCTTCCCTTGTAGCAGCACACGTGTGCGGCGGGACAACATGCAGCTTCAGGGAGAAGTGTCCTACAAGCTAATACAAGAGCGGCTTGTTGAGTTATGGCTGCGCGTAGGAAAAAGAGCGAGTCATAGATGTTACATTTTGACCATTAGACCTTGCTCCGCAAAATATTATTTTTATTAATGTGAACAGGAATCGGTTTCTCCTACAACACTCACGAGGATTAAAACAAACAGGGCCGTGAAAGCGCCAGGCAAGGAAATAAATAAATAAATAAAGAGCACGCCTGCCTCCATATTTCAAACAACAGTCACCTCCAAGAGCTGTGGGCCTCTGTGTGTTAGGCGTCCAAGCTAAACACTTGGAAGTTTGTTCAGTCATAAATTAACGGCTTGACAGTCAAAAGTGTTCAAAGTCATTTGTCAAACCTCGCCTGCTTTCTTTTCTCCAATGTTTAAATTCATTACAGCAGTTTCAGTCTTTCTTTCCGCAAGGCTTCCAGAAATGTGTTCTCCCGTACCACGCAGTGCTCTGAAGAGATCATTCTGGGAAACTAAAAGCCTTCGACTGTACGTCACGTGTGCTGAGACTCAAATCCATCAACTTCCCTGCACAGAAAGAGGAATTAATTCCCACCCAAGTACAATTTATCTCCGCGGGTTGCTGTCAAGGGATTGAGCTCTGAAGAACCTCCAGGCGTCCGATCAACATTCACGGCTCATCAACTCAACAACTTGTATTTTTGTTAATTCAGCAGTCGTGTTCTGCTAAAGTGGGATAATTACTATTGACAAGTTTTTGCCAAACATGCCAGTGCAGAGTAAACACAGATGATGCCTCCAGCTCAGACAAACAAATGTCATGCAGGCCAGATGGAGAGAGCAGGAAGGCTGCAGCTCAATACTCACAATGCACTGTGGCTTTTCCTGCATCTGATTCCCTTTGACAGGATGCACACTGTACACCTGCACGTGCTTTGTCTCACACACATGTTGTAATGCAGTAATTCACACACTAAGAAAACATGTCGGCTGGTTTTACCTGCTCTGTTCTAGTTTTCTTTGTTTCTCTTTGTGTTTGCATCTTGTGTAATTGTGTACATTGTGTGTACATTGTGTAAGTATGTTTGTGTGAATGCTTGTATGAAATGTGTTTCTATTGTAAAGCGACTTTGAGTATCTAGATTTCAATGTACAGGACAAATTGGCAGAACACAACATCCATTTGACAGAAATGATGTTGTGATCTTATTCATTATATTCCAGATTGAACATGTAACATTTGAGAAGTGACACTACCACCAGTGTTACATGTTACACACAAACTCTATGAAAAGTTGTCCAACAGCTGAAGAAACAATCCGAAGTGAAAGCTCACGCTGTTGTTTTCCCTGCGACTAACAGCCCACGCCGTGTGTGCGCTGCAGGTGTTAACAGTAAAAAGATGCGATTTGCTGCACATCCGCTCCACGAACAGTCTCCAATGCAGAGGACATTAAGACTGGAAGGATTTTAAGAAGTCGGACTTTAACAGATTCTTCTGGTTATAAAATAAAAACGTTTTTCTGGATTCTGATAAATGACTGCACAGAACCAGCCTGTAACACCTTAACACAAGAGAAGAAGACAAGAAAACAAGAAGACAAGAAGACAAGAAGACAAGAAGACAAGAAGACAAGAGAGAAGAAGAGAAGAAGACAAGAAGACAAGAAGACAAGAGAGAAGAAGACAGAAGACAAGAAGAGAAGAAGAGAAGAAGACAAGAAGACAAGAAGACAAGAAGACAAGAAGAGAAGAAGACAAGAAGACAAGAAGACAAGAAGAGAAGAAGAGAAGAGACAAGAAGACACGAAGAGAAGAAGACAAGAAGACAAGAAGACAAGAAGAGAAGAAGAGAAGAAGACAAGAAGACAAGAAGACAAGAAGACAAGAAGAGAAGAAGACAGAAGGACAAGAAGAGAAGAAGACAAGAAGACAAGAAGACAAGAAGAGAAGAAGACAAGAAGACAAGAAGACAAGAAGAGAAGAAGACAAGAAGACAAGAAGACAAGAAGACAAGAAGACAAGAAGACAAGAAGAGAAGAAGAGAAGAAGACAAGAACACAAGAACACAAGAAGAGAAGAAGCCTAAACATCGACAGTCCCAGCACACACGGATCCACCAGACACTGTTTTCTCTGCTGTACAACATGAAGATGAAGATGAAGCCCATCTGAGCTGGGGGGGCTGAAACGACCGTATCTTGGCTTTTGGGTTTTTACTTTCCTGTTTACTACCAAGAGCCGGTGTTGCTTAATTCTCCACCAGCACTTCTTACACATGCGGGACTAGCTCTTGGCTGCAGTTCCTTCCTGAAGTTTCCAACCACGGTGGTGACAAGACGCCAGAAAGTCAATGCACCCGGCCAAGAACTGCTCTGGCAAATAACCCCCCATAAAACCACTTGTTGCTTTACATTACAGTTTTTTACAGATTAAACAAACAAGATATTTGGCCTCATGCAGCAACATTCTCTAAAATCGATCTTCATGTTCTGTTCAGAGACAGAATAGTCAACGTGAGGTAAAATAAACGTTCTTATTAACCATCCAAATCTGCTCTTATAAGTGTGAATGATCATGAATTAGAGGCTCATGGGTAACACCCCCAAACACCATGTGAAGAAGAGGAGAAGAAGAGAAGAAGAGAAGAAGCCTAAACATCGACAGTCCCAGCACACACAGATCCACCAGACACAGTTTTCTCTGCTGTAAAACATATAGAGTTACCGTATAAAGGAAACTCTGGATTCTGATACATGACTGCACAGAACCAGCTTCAGACAAGAAAACAAGAGAAGAAGACAAGAAGACAAGAAGACAAGAGACAAGAAGACAAGAAGAGAAGAAGAGAAGAAGACAAGAAGACAAGAAGAGAAGAAGACAAGACAAGAAGACAAGAAGACAAGAAAGCAGAAGAAAGACAAGAAGAGAAGAAGAGAAGAAGAAGAAGACAAAGAAGAGAAGAGAAGAAAATACAAGAAGACAAGAAGACAAGAAGAGAAGAAGACAAGAATAGAAGAAGAGAAGAAGACAAGAAGAAGACAAGAAGAGAAGAAGAGAAGAAGAGAGAGAAGAAGAAGACAAGAAGAACAAGAAGAAGACAAGAAGAGAAGAAGAGAAGAAGAGAAGAAGACAAGAATACCAAGAATAAGAAAAGAAGAAGAGAAGAAGACAAAGAAGAGAAGAGATAAAAGAGAAAAGATAATATAATAATACATAATTAATAAACAATAACAATAAAACAAAATATAATAATACATATACAATAATACAATAATATAATAATACAATAATATAATATAATAATACAATAATACAATAATATAATAATAATACAATAATATAAGAATATAATAATATAATAATAATAATAATAATACAATAATATAATAATACAATAATACAATAATATAATAATATAATAATAATACAATAATATAATGATACAATAAACAATAATAATACATAATATAATAATATAATAATATAATAATAAATAATAAAATTATAATATAATACTAAAATAATACATAATATAATACAATAATACATAATACAATACTATAATAATATAATAATACAAAACTATAATAATACAATAAATAATAATATAATAATACAAATATACAATAATACAATAATATAATACTATAATAATATAATATTATATAATAAAATACAAGATAAATAATAATATAATAATGAAAAGATAATAGAATAAATAAAAGATAGAAAATAAAAGAAATAAATACAAAATACAATAGTATAAACAATAAGAAGACAAGAAGAGAAGAAGAGAAGACAATAAGACGAAGACAAGACGACAAGAAGAAGAAGAAGAAGACAAGAAGACAAGAAGAAGAAGAAGAAGAGAAGAGACAAGAAGAGAAGAAGAGAAGAAGAGAAGACGTTTGTTTGTTGTAACAATCCAATCATTATTATGTATCATAATCTTAATTATATCATATTCTTCTTTATACTCGTAAAATGTAAAAAACAATAAGAAAACATCGGTGAATCCCAGAAACCAGTGGGCTCCAACAAACCAGAACAAACTGGATACGAACAAAGATAAGATGTGTTTCTGCTCGAGGCCTGATGAGTGTTTACTCGTGAGCTCTCAACCTTTGCACACAGTCAGTTTCCTGTGTTCATGCTAAGCTAAGCTAACCAGCTGCTAGCTATAGCCTTATAGCTAACCGACAGATATGAACAATATGAACAGTGTTCAGAGGGAGTGCGCTCATTGAACGTGTTCATGTTTTCGGTGAACAGGGAACTGAATGTGAGTTACAAACACACTCATTTGCAGCGTCCGGTCTGCGATGCAACTGGGAGGCAACTGTTCCAGTTGATCTGAAGGAAACATCCACACATCTGCGTGGACGTCTGACCAACAGCAACGCATTTTAAACAAAACATCCAATTGAGAAAAACAAAAACGTAAGAGATGAACTTGAACTAGTTCAGATTTGGGACTGACATTAGCTCAGAATTGTGAACTCTGAATGTAAACTAGTTCATTCTGTGTGAACTGCACTTTGAGCAACAGTAGCTCTTGTGAACATCAACAGCGACGTATATGAAGGTTTATGCTAACAGCCGTTAGCACAGTCCTCACTGAGGTCCTCCTCTCAGCACGACACATGCCAGCTCCTCTTCATCTTCACTTCTCGAGCCACATACAGATCCATGTTCCCTTCCCACCCCCTTGTGTGTGTGTGTGGTCTGCGTGACTGTGAATGCATATATGTGTGTGTGTGCACTGTACCCAAAGAGACAGACAGGCACACAAGCATGAAATCCACCAAACCTCCTCTAATTCCCCCTGTAATTTATGGCTCTCAGATACATGTCATGCTGAGGCTAAACAAACGCTCCTTTGTCACTGACAGCAGCCTTTGATCAGAATGAATCCGATTCGCTGTCGAGCTGCTGCACCGGATCTTCTGCCCAACGCTGCCGCAAGGATTTCACACACACACACACACACACACACACACACACACACACACACACACACACACACACACACACACACACACACACGTACGGCCTTAATGGTGCTGAAGGTAATCCACTTGCACCTCCACTCACACATGTTCGTCCTACACTCAAAGCACGACACCCCTCATCAGTTTACTCTGAACTTGTGACCCTGGCTGACATCTCCCCCGACACACACACACACACACACACACACACACACACACACACACACACACACACACACACACAGTCTCTCTGCAGGATGTCTTTACAGCAGGCCCCACTGTTTGATTGACAGCTGGTGGGGGAGAGCGGGAGGTGAAGCTCTGAGGTCAAGCAACAGCAAGCAGAGGAGAGAGTTCAACATCTGTAAAGTCACACAAGCTGACTTGACCCCTGTGCAAACTGCTCTCACACACACACACACACACACACACACACACACACACACACACACACACACACACACACACACACACACACACACACACACACACACACACACACACACATTCTCACCTGTTGGCGGCCATGTTGGAAGCCACTCACTGCAGATTCCATCCAAATGAAAACATATGGTTTTGGCTGGGATGTTTTGAAATCTGTGGCGTGGTGAGATTCTATTTAAGCTGTCAGCCAGAGGGACATGTAAATGTGTGTGTGTGTGTGTGTGTGTGTGTGTGTGTGTGTGTGTGTGTGTGTGTGGAGTAGCGGTGTAGAGTGATTAAGCACGTCACTGCTGGCCTGTGGGATTGACAGTAACGCCGGCTGACTTGGGCACACAAGGGGGAGAAAGACTGGGGGCACTTGTGTAACAGAGACACACAGGCAGGTACTGTTCTCCCGCCGAGCTGGAAACAAACCGCTGTTGACATCCCTGTCACCAACACTCATTTCTAGCGCTCAGCGAGATTAGACTCAACTGGCGGTGGTAGAGACAGAGGCATCAAATTAAGCGAAAGCGGCTGACAGCGAGCATGTTCAGTGCGCTGGCTTTCTGCAGGCTGTTCTCTGCCGCTTTGCTTCTGAAATGTTATCTTTCAGCATTCCAAGAGGACGGATCAAAGATTAACTTCGAGGTAGATTTTGTGAGACGCTTGAAGAGCAAAATAAAAAGTGTGGGTTCAAAAAGATGTGAACTTTAAAAGGTAGAGATGCATTCAAGACACGCCTGGTAGATATGTCTTCAACTTCTGCAGACTTTGTTGTGATGACATGGGCATAATTTATTGCTCTCTCTCTGTTTCTCTGTCATACACACACACACACACACACACACACACACACACACACACACACACACACACACACATGCAGATATCATGTTCCCCGCCCACATACACATCTTATCCCTCACACACAAACAAACACACTGTCCCCGTCCACCTACCCATGCGTTCACACGTAGGTTTTTTTTTTTTGACAGAGTGAAGTTGTCAGGGAAATGGAGAGGAAATGACACAGGGCATATTTTCACAAATCTCCCCTGTTGGCATGCTCCGCTCTGGCACACGGCCTGTCAGCAGCCTGTCTCCTCAGTTTAGCCATCAGACACAGTCAGAGTGCCAAACACACTTGGACACGCTTGTCCTCAGACAGGAGGGAAGACAGAGAGAAATGTCAATGGAGAGAGACATGGAGGTGTGTGTGTGTGTGTGTGTGTGTGTGTGTGTGTGTGTGTGTGTGTGTGTGTGTGTGTGTGTGTGTGAGGAGTGGTTTGAGAATGACGGAGGAGCAGGGAGGCATGGTTGAAGGAAAAAGTATTTTTCTAGTGGAGCGATTAAGACATTTCACATCCTTAGCGAGGTTAAGTCCAACCCTAACCCCGCTGCTCCTCCCCAAGCAGAAATGTCAAAATGCCATTATCCCTTTTACCGGTCCTGTAATATAAACCGTGGGGCTCTGGGCGCCGTGCGTCACCGCGACTTTGGGAAAGTGACTTTGATGAGGTGGCGGCGGGCCAAGGCAGGCGGTCCGCACATCTACCTGCTTCACTGGAGGCACTGCGTTGACCCTGATGGCTGTCTCCCACAACCCCCTGCTCTGCTGCTTACCTAAACACGCACGCACACGCACACACTCACACACACACACACACACACACACACACGCACACACACACACACACACACGCGCACACACACACACACACACACACACACACACATGCACACACACACACGCACACGCACACACACACACACACACACACTCCCCAGCTGTGTGTGCTATGCTACGACAGCAACAGACACTCACTGTTCTTCCACGGCTCGGGGCTCACACGGCCTCCTGTCACACAACGCAGCTAATTATTTTGGCATAAAGAGGAAAAACACCCAACAGGAGATGTTGCACATATTTTAAACAAATGCTGAGACCGTGTATCCTGATGACACACACGGTGTTCAGCCTCCAGTGAGCCTCACACTGCCAGAGACCAGAGGCAGCCTCACAACATCATATGGCCTCAATCCTAAAGCTCAGATTACACTTTGTGGAAACACAATCACTCAGTACGCAGTTCAAATCAGTTCATTTTCAGATTTACAACAATGAATGTGTCTCTTCAGCATCAGGGGCTGACAAGGCCATAACAAAGAAAATGATCCATGAGACATGATCCATGCTATGTTGAGTACAATGTAGGAAAAGGAAATGCTCCACCTGCTCCACCCGCTCCACCCGCTCCACAGCTGATCGCAGGAAACTTTAACTGTTTGTTGTTTCATCAATAAAATGAAAAATGTCCATCGAAGTTTCTGAAAGTCAAAGGGGTCTTCAAATGTCTTGTTTGGTCTAAAACCCAAAGATATCCCTTTAATATGATTTCATATGAGAAAAGCAGGAAATCTTCATATTTGTATATATTCTCAGTGTTTCCCAAAGTCCAAGCTGACGTCATCAAATGTCTTGTTTTATCCACAACCTTAAAGATATTCAGCTTTCTGTCATGAAACAGTGAAGAAACCAATAAATATTCACATTTAAGAAACAGGAAGCAGAATTCTTCTACGATTAATCAATTATCAAAATAGTTGCCGATGAATTTAATAGTTAAAAGAAATCGTTTAATCTTTGCAGCTCTGCAGATTTGTGAGGTTTCCAGACATAAACACGGCAGCAGTCGGTGACATTCATGTTGAAGGGTAAACAGCTGAAGGAGAATGGAGGTCATCCTGGTGCGTGGAAGCCTCGTGGGAAAGACCCGCGGACAGAGCCACCTTTCACCGCCGCCCCGTCTGCACCAGAGACACCGCCGGCAGTGCAAACAAGGACACGTATGTCCGCTGCTGTTTCCTGTGTGTGTGTTTGTTTACATCATTCTACTGCTTTCTGCCAAGGGACTCTTTGAACCTCCTGTCCTGCGGGAGCCGTCTCCTTAGGCGAGCGTGGCACACACACACACACACACACACACACACACACACACACACACACACACATTGTGCGCACCGGGAAGGGGAGATACGGCTCTACATGTACTCCCTAGGCGGCGTGAGGTCACCCAGTGCTCTATTTCAAAGGAGACGGGGTCGCAGCCGTGCCAGCTGAGGCCCCGTGGAAGCAACCAGTCATGTGTGATTTTCCAGTCCACTGCTCCACGATGAGCAGGTCTGGCTACGGCTCGGCCCCCAGGGCCCGGCCCACAGGGAGACTGACGGGCTTGGAGTTTGTCCACCCTCTTCTCCGGGCTTGTCGTATCATTGGGAACGAGGGCTCATCATCGCCTGCCAACCAGCAGTCATCATCCTCCGCTGCTCCCTCAGCCTCACTGGGGCCCCAGCCCTGGTAAATTATGCTTACACACACCATTATGAGACTCATTACAGACCCATCTGAGTGGCTTTCAGCCTGTCACAGGCGCTCAACTATGTCTTCGGTTTGACTTGATTTCATCTGACAGGCTTTTCTTAAAGCAAACGGCTCGGGAGAGGAGTTGGAGAGGCGGGAGAGAAAGAGAAAATCAAGTCAAAGCACGGGCATTAAAGGCCCTTTCATTTGCTTTTATGATGAGACGCAGACTGCAGGTTGTGGCTCGGCTCACTATATCTCAAAAATATTGTTGCTTTTCCGTTGGAGACACGCAGATATAAATGGTTTGAGGGGCAAGAAAAATGGCAGGGTGAGTCCATCTTGCTGGTTGTTGACACATTTTTAAACACAGTTGAGAAATGACCATCATTTCTGGAAAGCTCAGGCCTTTCAATTCTACTGTGCTTGGCAAACCGATGCAACTCACTTGGATTCCCAATTGCCTGTCAACTGCTGGGTCTGCCATCCATTCATTTCCCGAGTCGTGTCCCCGGTTAAGCCCTCCGCTACATCTTTCATTCTGTCATCGCTAACATGTTAGGGAATTCCCCGGGAGAAGGAGGAAACTTCATGGAGCAATGCGAGGAGAAGTGTGCAGCGGCTCCCCTCCGCACCGAACGTGCAGAGCCAAGATCTCTCGATCTGCGACGGCTCGTTTGTGGCCCTCAGCTCTTGTTCTCTCGCCCTTGCCAAACACAACACTTCTCTCTCATTTCTCCAGCTCAATTGTATAATATTGTGATTTTTCACTGTCAGCTGCGGCCTGTTGAAGTATGTCAGTGAATTTCCTGCTGGACTCAGCTCTTAAGTACGTTTGTGTTTTGCCCCAGCTTCGCTCGTACTGCAACATGGTCAACCTCTAAAGCCTTTTCCAGTCAAAGCTCTCCGACTGCACCAGTTGCAATCATTATTTCTTCATCTGGATTTCTCATTATTTTCACTGATATTTCTTTTGCACGTCACCTCTGGACTGGCTGACATCACCGCCACTGCTCGTTCACGTCACATGGCCTGACAGGAGGGCCGCTCTGCTTCTGAGAATGGCTGATCTAATCCATACCACTGCGTACTTTCTCCCACTCAGCTCCTCTGTTCTTGGCATCGATGCCTTTAAACCCAACAAGCTTCTTTCTCTCTCTCTCCCCCCCCCCCCCCCCCCCACATGTGTTTGCAATTCCCCTCCGGGGGGTTATGATTCAACAGCAGCATCATCTCAATTCGTCTCAAAGCATGAAGCATCGCAAGAGAAACTAAAGTGGGAGACAAGACGGCCCTCTCTGCGCCCCTTTTAGAGGCAGGAGCTTGAGTGTGTTTGGCGGAGTTGGACGTGAGGCTCGCTCTTTGGGATGTGGGAGTTTAAGAAGAGAGTGCCACGCTGGCCTAATCACATTACGGGTGCCATATTATGTGTCAAGCTGTCACTTTCAATTTGAGCCACCGCACTGCCGCGGCGGGGCCTGGCTTTTCTTCATATTTCTGTTTTGATTGGGGCTGGATAGTGACTACGCTGGAGCCGGGTGTGCACGGCGAGCAACGGAGACGCTTTTCTACCGCGGTGATCATATGTTTACAATTAGTTTTGTTTTGGAGGCTGTGCGTGGAGGTTACGTGCGTCTTAGGGGGCGGGGGCAATCGTTCCCACTGACCTCTTCACACCGAATCACACGTCTAATCTTATTCTTGTCTCCCGTTTGAACTGATGTCATGTGTCTCATCGTCAAATCTGTCACACTGGTTGACGTGGAGACCGTGTCGAAAGGCATTGGGGGGGGGGGTTATGCAGGAAAAAGCCTGCGTAGTCGCTCAACTCCATGAGCAGGGTAAATTGAGTAGATAGAGACTGACAAGAGGGAAGGAGGGGGGAGCAGGGGTTATGGGATGGGGGGAGCAGGGCGTGAGTTCAGTCAAAGCCAATTGTTCTCCAATTGAGTGGAATGACTCAGAGGAATCGGGAGAAGTTGGGTCTTTTGTGTGCAAGTTGCTGAAACATTTGAGCGATCGAGTTGAAATTCCCGTTTTTCTACTCCAGAGTGTGTTTTTACAGATATTCAGATCCAGCCTCCTCTGAGCAATCACTGTCCTCCCTTTGTCTCCCCCTCCACTCCTCTACCGCTGCCTCCATCTGTCTCTGTCTGATAGATCATCGGTCTTAAAGCGCAGCAAGCCGAAGGGCTTCTCACTGCCGTTTCAGACGAAAGCCTCGGTATCAGTCGACAGAAGGAACAAAAGTAAGTGACGATGAGAGAAGAGGGGGGGGGGGGGGGGGGGGGGGGGGGGCGAGAGGTGAAGTAAAGGGGAGAGTCGGGCCTTGGTGGCCATGCTGACATCCTGAGACATCCAGCTGGGTATCTGTCATTTCCAATGGGATTTCATCTCAATCTCCTCTGTAAATGCTAAATATTCCCCGCTATCAGACGGTTGTTGTGTAGCCGGTAGATGACCCAGAGAACAAATGTCATCAGCAACAGCAGCCCCTTTGTAATTCAGAATTATAAAGTATCGTGAGTGTAGCAAGAAAGATGCCGGATGTAAGGAATTGGGTTATTTGTGTAGCTTGCTAACAAACTATTTGTCTTATATTTTAGCTTGTATTGGCTCCCAGTTATTCTGCACTCTGCACGGCTGTCGCTCTTTCTCTCCCGAGCCTCGTTTGAGCAGAATGTGCACACGAGGTAGCTACACCTCTGCATCCATGTCAAATAATCAGGAATCAAGCAGTCAATCATTTCTTCAGTTGAAATATTCTTGGACTTATAGACACATACCCTCTTCCATCAAAGCTGCGTCAGCTTGTGATATGGAGATTAGTCGGCTCGTCAAAAAGTTATTTAAATACATGTTTTGAAAAATTGCACATTTATGCATATTTGTTCGTGTGGTTTTGACTCGCATACGACAATTTTTCTTATAATCCGATAATTTAAGCCTCTGGTACAATAGTTTCACTTTTCCCACCGGTCAGCGCTGGCATTGCATGACAACACAACGTCACTTTCATTGATTCGAAATGTAACGTAACGCAGAGCGAGTCCAACAGCAAGCGAGCGTTAAATATTCTCTTACGTCTGTAAACAAACCACGTAAACGCCAGACTGGAGTAGTACTCGCTATCTTCCTACGTTTGTACTTCTTAAACAGCTTTCAAAGCGAACTATAACAAAATAGAAACAGGCAAAAGTTCAGCGTAAAACAGCGCTGCGACGCTGCTGCGACGCTGCTGCGACGCTGCTGCGACGCTGCTGCGACGCTGCTGCGACGCTGCTGCGACGGCTGCGACGCTGCTGCGACGCTGCTGCGACGCTGCTGCGACGCTGCTGCGACGCTGCTGCGACGGCGCTGCTGCGACGGCTGCTGCCTGCTGCTGCGACGCTGCTGCTGCTCACGGTGTGATGAACTGTCATCAGTCCAAAAAAAGTAAAGTTAGGTCTTTAAATACTCATCAGATAGTCATTAATGACAATCGTGACGAGTAATGTGTCTGTATGTCAGTACAGTGATGAGGACATGCTTCAGGCTACTGTTTCATACAGTATGCAGCGCAGTGCAGCGTGGCAGGCACATTTCCAGATCCTGCATGTCTCACGCTTCTGTGAGGCACTTTGAACAATTTATTTCTGTCACTTTGTTGTTAATGCAAGACTAATCCTTTGAAAGGCAATACATCCATCGGTCTTCAACATTATTCATGCTTATTTCCAGGACGTTTCTGGTCAATTTACAAAGGACAAATGATACAGCACAAGGACCTGATTATCCAAATGCAGATACCGACGCATCCACATAAACGGCGGTAACTTTTCATGCTCCGAGTGTTTCAGCTGACTTATTTATTATGCCTCATTTACATTCCAGCTTCTCACAGAGCTAATGGTCCATACATCCCGTGTAGATAATGTCCATAGATTAAAGTGAAATAACAGGCAGTATAAATCAATCCCAGAGCAGAGCGATCTGTTGTTTCAATAATGTGCACCATTAGTTTGAAAAGCAGACGTCGGACACACATGCATACGCAACACTTTATTCTTCTCTCCCGTAACTCTTTTCACACATGAAAGTCAGTTGCTGGTTAAATCTCTACGTAAGTAAGTCACGCGTTGGCGTCCCGTGTGGAACAATTCACTGTCAAGGCTTTCCACACATGACAGGACCGTTCAGTATCGAGTTCACTTCCTCACTTCTCACACAAACTCCCTAAGTGATGAATTTTAAACTTTGTTTTGAAGTGAAATTAATATTTCCCCCCTGGCTTTACTAACAAACTCATTTGTGAGGGTTTTGGAAATACGAAGTGTGAAGACTGACAGGGAAAATACTTTCTTAAGTCTGGTGCAAGAATGATGTGAACAACATTTAGTGAGGCTTATCTTTCTGATGACATTCAGGAAGTGTTGATATTAGAGGTAGCTGCTGAAATGTCTTGCGATGTTTTCGGGGATGGCTGGTTCCTTGAGACAGACCCGCAGTAGTTCGTCAGCGGACTAATCTCAGAGTTTCTTTAGACTTCGGTGGAAACGCAGACCGAAGGGACTTTTTAGTTCCTTGAAAAGTAGTTCCTGGGACTTAAGCCGCGTTTCCAGCGCATTGTACGGCTTTACTTTCCTCGCCTGATTTTGTTTCCCACTGTGGATAGTACCGCCTCAGTGTTCAGCGGTTTGCTGTCGCGAGGCCGCTTAAAACTGACGTATGAAAAAGGGGAACCGCTGAATCCAAACAAACGAACATCTGCACTTCCTGCATTGTAAGGCTTGGAGTACGCCGTACTTTCGCCGGCTGCCATTTAATAACAAAATCTGGTTTCTCTTGACTTTAGTTTAAGATTTAAAAAGCTCAAACCCAGATCGTTCCCGGGCTCTTGGAAAGACTCTCTCAGCATGGATGTGTTCCTACCCATGAGGTAAATCTGCCCATTGACTATTGATTCTAGTATTAACCAGTGTTTGCTTACTGTGTGATGAATGTTGTGTTTCACAACGCAGGCTCTTTGCTAAACAGGAACATTTTGAAATGTTGTCTTTTAAATTTAGAGTCTGCTTTCTCCAGTCAAATCTCATGTCAAATTCTTGGGTTCCTAACAAGGTTCCCAGATTTTGAAACAGGTTCCCGGGTGGAAAAGGGCTTTACGTCTCATATATAACATATTTTCAATCCAGTATTCAAGGTGGGACAGAAAAAACAAATTGCAGGCTGGTTCATGAACACACTCAGCAGTCCCGAGCACAAGTAGGGGTTTAATATTTTATGAGGGAGCAAAAGTTATGGACTCTAATAAATATGCACACATGTGCTACTTGTGCAGAGTTATTGGCACTGGCAGGCCACATTAATATGTCACATTAAAGTAGACCGCCTGCTGACAAGCCCTGTATGACCCTGTCAGTGTGCATGCTCCACACACACGTATTATAACACACTGCCAGCGCTTGACTTCTGTGATCTGTATTTTAAAGAATTGTTATGCATGCTAAAACTCGTAGCAGAATACATTAAGTCTCCTCAAACTGCATAATGCAATGCAGATCTTGATGTGTGTCAAGCAGCACTGAGAGGAAGTAGCAGCACTGAGAGACGGAGAGAAAATGAGAGTAAGAAAGAGATTTAGAGAGACATCAAAGGCCAAGTGTTTTCCATACAAGAGGGCGAGCAGGGCTTCAGATCAGACAAGCTCTTCTGTAAACAGCCTCCTCAGATCCTGCCAGCAGGAGGTTCCCCTTCAGCACGTTGCTTTGTCTATCAAAGTGCTCCCATAGTAGTGAGGGCACTGGAGCAATGCTCATTGCCACTTCCCTCCCTCCCTTCTCATATAGAAAGCCAGGCCCCCCCAACACTGAATCACAAAATAAAGGTGATTATCTCCTCCCACCCCCACCGGCACTTCCTCTCTCCTTCCCTGTTCCTCCCTCCAGCTCCTCATTCTCTGTGTTCTCCTTCATGTGTTTCAAAGCTTCCCCTTTCACCTCATCTCCTCCTCCCCTGCCAACCTTCAAACAGCTGTTTTGTTCTTGGGAAAACACTTTTTACTAAAGGGTATACTTTTGCAAAATCTTGGCTTTTGACCATGCCGTGTATTTTCCAGCATCTGAGGTAGAGGAAGGGAAGGAAACGGAGCCAAAGAAGCAAAAAGTCCATGCCATACTTATTAATGAGAATACTGTTTCTCCTCTGAGCCTGAGAAAGTAATTGTGGGGCTGATTTCTTCTTCTTCTACTCTCTACTCTGTTCAATGGGCTTCAGGAGCCAGCTTTACAAGCTCTTCCCTGCTCTCATCCTCCACTGATCAAAGCCCGCTCGCACAGATATATTTCCCCTCACAGACAATGCCTCTTCTCAAGGTGCTGTCAGGTTCCCTTCTTTGCTTTAATTTCATCTCTTAAACTTTTTTTTAATCCCCGTACCCCCTGCCTCCCTTCCCTCTCCTTCTTTTGTGAGGGCTGTCAGCCGTGACAGTTTGTTGCCAGGAGGGACTTGTGGGAAGAGAAGGTAGGTGCACTTTTACAAAGAGCCGCCGCCTGGCTGCACCTCACTCACACTGTCACTCAAAAACAGCCCGAGCTCAAGCTCGCACACACACACACGCACACACACACGTACACACAGACAAGGTGACTCGCCTGGCTTTCATGCACCAGCACCGGCAACAGCCTGGCACTCGCACATTTACACTCAAACCCACACGGTGAAACATGACAGACACCTTGACCTTGTGTTTGTTGTGTCACGTAAAGTATCAGCACAGAAGAGAGGCGGCCGGAGGGGGGGGGGGAGTTGAAAGGACTGTGAAGCCAGTTTCACTGTCTGGGAGTCTCAGATCATAAGCCAGAAGGAAACTCGGAGCGACAGAGCCGTGATGGAGCGCTGACAGGGCGTAGATGACAGACAGAGGCTGACAGACGCTGACATCTCCCTGTCGCCTCGGGGAGACACGCGGCCCTGAGTGAAACCTGAGGAGTCCTCCCTGCAGCCATAACTACCAGCCAGCCCTCGCAAGCCTAATCCCTTAAAGTTCACACAAAGACGCATGAGTGACAGAAGGGCAGGAGCAAAAAGGAAGACAAGAGCAGTATCATTTAATTTCCTGAAAGAGAAAGATGATGAAGAGAGAGTTCGCCTTGAGGGAAAGGATTGAGTTTGTGAAACATTAATTACACCCCCCCCACCCCGCCCATCCTCACTCCCTGCATATCTGTCTTCATTTTGGCGGAGCTAGGGCTGCTCAGAGCAGGTGAACAGCTTCATCTGTTCTTGTGAAGGCAGTTGTAGGCAAGCTGCGGAATTATTCAGATGTTTTTGTTGAAAGTTGTTCTTGCATGGTTCCCTCAGGTCTTTGAAATCCTTGAAAATGTGTGAATTTGATGGGGAAAATCAAGGCCTTCCAAGTTTTTGAAAATAGACATAAATAGACCTGGGTCATTGAAATTGACATGAAGCTTGGGTGGGTAATGTATTTCAGAAACCGTTTTTGTTATATTTGTTGAAATACTTTTTACTTCCTGACACCAATCAAATACTTTGACCAAAAAAAAGGAAAGAAATCTGTGGCTGTCGCAGAACATTAATAAGGCCAACCACCCTGCCTACCTGTCTATCTACCTGCCGAGCTGTCTCTCTACCTGACTACCTGTCCATCTATCTACCTGCCTAGCTGTCTATCTACCTGCCTACCTGTCTATCTACCTGCCTAGCTGTCTCTCTACCTGACTACCTATCCATCTACCTGCCTAGCTGTCTATCTACCTGCCTACCTGTCTATCTACATGTCTACCTGTCTATCTACCTGCCTACCTGTCCATCTATCTACCTGTCTACCTGTTTATCTACCTGCCTACCTGTCTATCTACCTGTCTACCTGTCTATCTACCTGCCTACCTGTCTATCTACCTGTCTACCTGTCTATCTACCTGCCTAGCTGTCTATCTACCTGCCTACCTGTCTATCTACCTGTCTACCTGTCTATCTACCTGTCTACCTGTCTATCTACCTGCCTAGCTGTCTATCTACCTGCCTACCTGTCTATCTACCTGCCTAGCTGTCTATCTACCTGCCAACCTGTCCATCTATCTACCTGTCTACCTGTTTATCTACCTTTCTACCTGTCTATCTACCTGTCTACCTGTCTATCTACCTGCCTAGCTGTCTATCTACCTGCCTACCTGTCTATCTACCTGCCTAGCTGTCTATCTACCTGACTACCTGTCCATCTATCTACCTGTCTACCTGTCTATCTACCTGCCTACCTGTCTATCTACCTGTCTACCTGTCTATCTACCTGCCTAGCTGTCTATCTACCTGCCTACCTGTCTATCTACCTGTCTACCTGTCTATCTACCTGCCTACCTGTCTATCTACCTGTCTACCTGTCTATCTACCTGCATAGCTGTCTATCTACCTGCCTACCTGTCTATCTACCTGTCTACCTGCCTACCTGTCTATCTACCTGCCTACCTGTCTATCTACCTGTCTACCTGCCTACCTGTCTATCTACCTGCCGAGCTGTCTATCTACCTGCCTAGCTGTTTAGCTACCTGCCTACCTGTCTATATACCATGTTTGTTGTTTACGTTCAGTATGATGAGTACTAACAGTAGTCATGTTTGTTGTTTACGTTCAGTATGATGAGTACTAACAGTAGTCATGTTTGTTGTTTACGTTCATTATGATGAGTACTAACAGTAGTCATGTTTGTTGTTTACGTTCATTACGATGAGTACTAACAGTAGTCATGTTTGTTGTTTACGTTCATTACGATGAGTACTAACAGTAGTCATGTTTGTTGTTTACGTTCATTATGATGAGTACTAACAGTAGCCATGTTTGTTGTTTACGTTCATTATGATGAGTACTAACAGTAGCCATGTTTGTTGTTTACGTTCAGTACGATGAGTACTAACAGTAGTCATGTTTGTTGTTTACGTTCAGTACGATGAGTACTAACAGTAGTCATGTTTGTTGTTTACGTTCAGTACGATGAGTACTAACAGTAGTCATGTTTGTTGTTTACGTTCAGTACGATGAGTACTAACAGTAGTCATGTTTGTTGTTTACGTTCAGTACGATGAGTACTAACAGTAGTCATGTTTGTTGTTTACGTTCAGTACGATGAGTACTAACAGTAGTCATGTTTGTTGTTTACGTTCAGTATGATGAGTACTAACAGTAGCCATGTTTGTTGTTTACGTTCATTATGATGAGTACTAACAGTAGTCATGTTTGTTGTTTACGTTCATTACGATGAGTACTAACAGTAGTCATGTTTGTTGTTTACGTTCATTACGATGAGTACTAACAGTAGTCATGTTTGTTGTTTACGTTCATTATGATGAGTACTAACAGTAGTCATGTTTGTTGTTTACGTTCAGTACGATGAGTACTAACAGTAGCCATGTTTGTTGTTTACGTTCATTACGATGAGTACTAACAGTAGTCATGTTTGTTGTTTACGTTCATTATGATGAGTACTAACAGTAGTCATGTTTGTTGTTTACGTTCAGTACGATGAGTACTAACAGTAGTCATGTTTGTTGTTTACGTTCAGTACGATGAGTACTAACAGTAGTCATGTTTGTTGTTTACGTTCAGTACGATGAGTACTAACAGTAGCCATGTGTGTTGTTTACATTCATTACGATGAGTACTAACAGTAGTCATGTTTGTTGTTTACGTTCATTACGATGAGTACTAACAGTAGCCATGTTTGTTGTTTACGTTCATTACGATGAGTACTAACAGTAGTCATGTTTGTTGTTTACGTTCATTATGATGAGTACTACAAGTAGTCATGTCCGTTGTTTACGACTTTTTGAATGAGTGATGCTAGCTACTTTATGGGAAAAGAGACTTGTGGCTGGGTTTTTCAGTTAGATCATTTAAAAAAACCAAATGACTCTTGCTGGCTTCTTCTATGTTACCTTTAACGTTAGTTAACGTCAGTTTCTACCTGTTACAGCACGATTGAGAAGTGTTTCACACATTTAAGCTTCTCTCTCTTGTTGTCTTTGAGCTTCTGTAAAGTCTAGTTTTCATTCAAAACAGAAATTAACCTTATTCTGTGTCTTAAACTAAGCCGTGTTAGGTCCTTGAATTTTAGGGAATTGGAAAGCTGGAAAGTCCTTGAATTTGATGTTAAGAAAGTGTGGGAACCCTGTTCTCTTGTCTAGGCTTCAACCAATATAACCATAACAGAAGATGCCTAAAGCAAATAGTATGTGGTGATATTCAGCGTCGGATGCAGCTTTTGTTATCAATTGTCAAATGTTGGATAACAACCTCTTCCAGCAACATGAAGCTTAATTTGAGATCTTCCTTTTAGACCCTCCTGGCACTATTAACAATCTCCACTATAATCTGTGAAGCCTTTCTGCTAATGTTCCGTCTGCTGCTTGTGGTTTAACTGTCACTCGTGATTTTGACCTTTTCTTTGATGGTCATGTAACAAAGGTTTACATAAGAAAAAAAACTTCTGTTTTTAGGTGGATTTTGAAAGGTTCTCAGTCAAAAATGACAAAAAATCAGTTATTTCTTTTTTGGAAATACACGCCACTTATACATGTATGACAGCCGTCATCAGGCCCAGTTACTCGACTATGTCCCAGCAGGTTTAACTTGGTTCTCTTGCCTCTTTTATCACTTGGATTGTATTTCAATAGACATATTTGTTATATTTGACATATGTTTGTCTCTGCTGTCAGACAATTAAAGGAGTATCAAAGGGTGACTTAATTGTAGCTCATAAATTCTACCTCTTAACAAAGCAATTACTCCATCTTTGATTTGAGACGTCAATCAAAACCTGTCTGACAACATAAACCAGAGTTGTCCTGCCATAGAGACATGTGGCGCCCCGCAACAGTTTAACCACCACGCCCTCTACAGAATCCTAAGTTTAAAAGTTCATCACGAAATGGGTAATTGATTCACGTCTGGCATTCCTAACAGCATTTCAGTTTCTTCTTTACACGTACAGCCTCAGGTTAGGTCAGGGTCTGAGCATGGACCTGGTCAACAACAACACCATATGCTAAAACCGGCATGTGGTATTTAGAGGCCTTCTGAGTGCTAAGAAAATACTCTCACGCCATTATCAGGCCATTCTTAGACCTCTTACAGCACTATGTTACAAAACGCAGCCCCCTCATTCATTTCAATGAGACCACTGCACTGGCACAACAGGGGTCCCAACACAGAGCTGTAGTTTTATAATCCATTGTACATTGTTTTAGCGTCTGATAAGCCTCAATAATCAGAGATCCATCATTTAAACTGAACTGGATCCTGTGTCATTTTTCTCAGCAGTACTTTTAGGCGCCATTCACACCAAATCAAGTCCTCCCTTTCTTTGTAATGGACGTAGTGCATTTGGGCTTCGGCAAAAGTTAAAAGACACTAAAGTGTTGGAGAAACACAGCCTGATGTCACGCTGCGGGGGCTAAAACATAACCGGCAATCCAGAGCTGCACAACCTGCCGTGAGGGAGTACAAAGATGCTAACTAGCGTTAAATGGGGCATTTAAGTGACACTCCCACACCAGCGCTGAACCCTGCACTAATCGCCACAACGCCTACACTGGTGTGAATGCAGCCTCAGCAATATACCAACATGTTATATTAAATGCTAATATTATTTTGAAATTATTTCAAAATGAGGTTATTTTAATATTTTATTATTTAAAAAACAAGCAGAACATGGCGTCTCAGAGAAGTTTGGAGCTTTACATCATGAGATATGGATAACATTATGTTTTAGCAGCAGGATGATGAATATTTTAGGTTCGGGTCATTTTGTAGATCACTTTCTCACAGACTGTGAGGCTTTTAGAAAATGATCTGGATATAAAACTGTCTGCACATTTGCAAATTTATCCGCATTAGTGAAAATGAATTTCCATTCCACATAAGGCCCCCCCCACCCACTGTCAGTCCTGCTGAATAGGCAGCCAGCTGGGTGCTGTAAAATCACCTCGAGAACTCAGTAACCTTCAGTGTTGAGTGTCATGGCTTAAGAGATGATTGTGCTGTCTTTGATGAGCAAAGGTGCCTCATCTCACACCTCCCTTTAAACCTTCAAGAGACGACCACTCAGCCTCAGGGATGAGGATATTAGCTTGTCAGCGGGGTGACAAGTTTAGCACAATAGGGGCGTTTGGCTGGAGTGGATATATTGGGCGAAGCAGTCACATGCTCTCAGGCTCATGCTGGTTAATTTAATGGAGGACAATGAGGCGTACTCTGTGGGTTCAAAGCGTCAGCGTCCAAACTCACTTACGTATTTTGGCCTTACTATCTGTAACGAAACAATTTGCACGTCCAATCAGTTGTTTGCAGTTCCAGTTCGGCTATTTCAAAAGTCTCAGACAAAACTTTACACAAAAACTGAACCATGTCTCGTGCTCACAGAAAGTCAGCATCAAGAGCTTTTTATTTTATTAAACTTCTCCCAACGGCAAGTAAAACAAGTTTAAAGTTGCTGTGCTTCAGATCACACATGTGATGTTTGAGTCGAAGGAAGGCGTGTACACCCCGTGCATCTATTTTGCCGTCTTCAAAGTTATCGTTTCTGATCTTGATGTTGAGCGAGTATCTATAAGACTTAATGTATTCTCCACAGTTACAACTCTCTCTGTCTTTCTCTGGGATCCTCTGGTTGCAAACAACACATTACTTTGAGTGACAGCTCCAATCATTCTACTGTGTTTGCTTGGCAAGTTCAAAATGTGACTGACACTCAGCTCATTGGATGGGGGGAGGGGGGGTGTCAGGAAAGGGAGGGGAAAGGGGCAAGAAATTAAACAGAAAACAAAATCCTCCCTGCATGACAACTCCCCCCTCCTTCTGCCATCTTCAATCCCCTCCCGCCTCCACTCGTCCTCTTCTCCATCCTTTCCCATCATCTTTCCATCCCTGTCATTCCTTTTTTTCCACACAAAATCCGTTTTGATAGCAAATCACCACGGGCCCGCCAAATGACAGATAATCCTTCACAGTTTTATCACTAAACCCTCTTCTTCTTATTTTGTCTCGCAGCATGTACCGTGCGTACAGCTGCCGTGTTCGCTGATACGATCTGCCAGCCGACGCAGATCACAGCGGAGGAAGGAGGAAGCTCGTCCTCCACAGCCGCAGATAAATCGTAATAATATTCCTTATTTTTTTATTTAAAAGACAGAAAGCATTTACATGTGTTTAAGAACTGATGGTCACAGTCTTCATCTGCATTTATTCCACCTCCCACTTCATTCTCATCCCTCCTAAAATAAACAGATACACAAATAGATCTGTACAGGATACGTAAGATATTTACTTATATTAAAATAAGCTTATATGGTGACAGTCACATGAATACAATTGTTTCCATTGCATAGAATGTTAGTTCCCGTAAGTACATGACAGCATGTTCAAAGTTAGGCACATGTTACAGGTTAAAGTCACACGGAAATGTGTCTTATTAGTGTAAATATTTAACATTTGGACCTAATTATGTTTTACATTCAGAAAGTCGAAGGTAGGGAGCTAAGCTTGCTCTGATGGACGAGACCTGCACAAAAGTTAATGTTTGGAAGTTTGTTTGCATGTATTTCTTGTTAGTGTTAAGGGTTAGGGTTAGAGTTAGGGGTTAGGGTTAGGTTGGGGTTGGGGTTGGTGTTAAGGGTTAGGGTTAGGGGTTGGGGTTGGTGTTAAGGGTTAGGGTTAGGGTTAGGGGTTAGGTTGGGGTTGGTGTTAAGGGTTATGGTTAGGGGTTGGGGTTGGTGTTAAGGGTTAGGGTTAGGGTTAGGGTTAGGGGTTGGTGTTAAGGGTTAGGGTTAGGTTGGGGTTGGGGTTGGTGTTAAAGGGTTAGGGTTAGGGTTAGGGGTTGGTGTTAAGGGTTAGGTTGGGGTTGGGGTTGGTGTTAAAGGGTCAGGGTTGTGATTGGTTTGCACTGGCCTACCGATCTGTGGATGGATGTTGTGGACGTGGGTTAGAACAAACCTTTGTTTTATTTATATACAAAACTTATTTTGCGATCTTGAACCTGAGCGTTCGTGAAACCTTAATATCTCTTCCCCAGTGGATCCATTAACCATTCTCTTCTGAAAGTGGAAGCGAGTTAGCATACCTTGCTAACGTGAGCACTGATTCCTTAAAGACGTTACTTCAGATTGATAGCAAAATCAATCTTTAAAGATTTTCTTAATCTTAATATGTTTTCTCTCCGTGTGTTACTGTTCTATGTTCATTGTTTACTTTACGTGTCGTGATCAAGTCTTACTCTCTGTGCTGAGCGTCACACATTATACAGAGGCGGGGGTCCAGCTACATCTGTCTTTCTTTTTCTACACATATGTTTATGAAATAAAAAACATAAACACCGCCTGGTTCAATTCCTCCCTTTGAATAATGTTGTATTAAACATAAGCAGTGATATTACTTATAACAACAGATAGAAAAGCTTTTACAAAGTTTTTCTCTTGGACTTTCTAACCAATAATAAAAAGTTGTAATGAACTGAAATGACATTTGTTTTTTAGCCTTTTGAACTCAGCGTCAGTCTTAATCATCATAACTGATGACGAGAAGTGGACGATTTACTGAACCTCATAACTGCACAACGACCTCCGTTCTGCCAACAAAGATTACAAACAATGTTACACAGATATTGTACAAATCAAATAACCAATATCAAAGAAAATAAATAAATAAAATGTTCCTCTTATGTCCAAATAAGCACTCAAGTAAAGCAACAATACACAGTGTATGCTCATTTATTAGCAAAACGTTAATTTGTTAAATTGACTTTAATTTCCTCATGTGAATGTTTTACAAGCCACCAGCAGGTCTCTTTCATTTTAAGATTGATATGTGTCTAAATTAAAGATTTAGTGCCTTGTTAAGGGATGGTGCTAAAATGACTCACAACAAAAACACGACTTTGAAAGCAACGTTGGCATCGACAGTCCTGTCAGCATGTGAACTATAATTTACCTGTTACAAGTTAATTGTCTCTATTAAAAAGGGGAACATGTTTTGTATCATATTACCTACCTGATCATAACCATCTGCAATGTATCGCTGTCAGTCTCACGGCCTGGATCATCAAAGAGAGCAACGCCTCGCTGATGACAAACACGGGCGGTGGGAAACTAAGGCGAGGAATTAACCAGATGATTTACTCCGGAAAGCTCTGCCTCCAATAATGGGTTGGCCTGAGGGAGGACTCTGATCCAGCAGAGAGAGGAAGAAAGAACGAGAGTAAAGACGGTAGAAAGCCTCGATTCCTCTTCATTGTTTAGAGCGTTTACTCTTCGATGTTAAAATCCCCGTCTGATGAAGAGGTAAATCCTGCCAGGCTTTTATTCAGCGCTCGATATAAAGGAGGGTGAGCCTGAGGAATCCTTCATACACCTGCACAGGGCGGAGTGGCGCCATCCTTCTCCCTTAGGGTCAAACAGGCAGTAAATCTCTTCGCAAAATAACTTCCTTTCAGCGGCGTTATAGCATATCCACTCCTATACTCCTTATACAGATGAAGTCCTCGGGGGGGGAAGTCTAGAAGCACAACACAATAAAAGAAGAGAGAGAGAAGCAAAGTGGAGGCGTGGAGAGGATCGATGTAGAGAAAGAAAAGGAAAGAGAAGGTCGAACGAAGGATCTTTGATGTGGTTTGTTGGTATTACCGAGAACAAAGCGAAAGGTTGAGTAATATGCAAAGCACATAAGAATAAATGAATCATAAAACACTGAACACAGTAAAGATCTCACAGCCCGAAGCTAGAGGGGCATGTGTGTACACCTTTGTTTGATCTATGTGACATTGTGAGAGTACGTACAGTGTGTGTGTGTGTGTGTGTGTGCGTGTGCGTGTGTGTGCGTGTGTGTGTGCTGCTTTATGTTGTGGAACTTTGATCTTCTAAAAGGCTTTTGTGATTTTGCACAACAATATCTCTGCTTGGCTTCAGCCTCAACAAACGATGAGCCTGTTGAGAGTTTTAACAGACGGATCGCTGTCAGAAACAGAAACAGGACGGCGGCGTCGCTGGACATTTATAGTCGGGATGTTATGAGATCATTTTACTTTACGTCAAAACGAGGCCGAGAAATGGAGGCGGAAGTTCTTCTGCTTTTAAGAAAAACATATTTGGACACAGACCTTTTTGAGATTTGAGATTTTGCTGTATTTCCCTTGTAACGACAGAGACTGAACATACAAAGTGCACGCGGTCACCGTCACCACTGGATCGCGGATTATGGTTTTGAAGCATTGAGTTTGGCCGTCGCCATTTTGTTTTTGTCTCCATCCAAATGAAAACACAATTGTGTCGAGAGGATAAGCAAACTGACTGAGATATAACCCTGAAGCCATGTTGGCCAATCAGAAGCCTGAAAGAACTCTTTTACCAGAAGGGTCCTGGCTGCAATGTCCCATCAGGGGGGGGGGGGGGGGGGGGGTGGGTCATTTGTGGACTGACAGCAAAGTCGAGTTATTCCTTAATATCACACTCCAATACTAAGTTAAAAAAAATCAGGTTTTTGGTATTTGTGAATCCTAACAAAGCGTCACAAGCTTCGTGTTTTTACACGTCCTAACCTTTCCTGACATCTTCACGAGTTCTGTTGTCAGGGACCTGAAGTGTAGTTAGCATGTGTACGAAAGGCTAAAGCGCAGGAAAAAACTATGTTTTTAAAAATACCAGTCCGTACGTAAGAAAACCCCACAAAATAATGTTGTTATCTAATGATGAGTTGCTTGGCATCATGAGTAACGTTAGCATTACTACTGTAGGTTAGGCTAATGTTAGCAGGCTAATGTTAGCAGGCTAATGTTAGCAGGCTAATGTTAGCAGGCTAATGTTAGCAGGCTAATGTTAGCAGCCTACATCACTGTGCAGCTGGAGGGACTCTGTGCCTTTGCTTCAGGGCACTTCAGCACAGCGTATGTTTGCTGACTCCAGGCCTTGACCTTGAGTCCTGTTGAGGGGCAGATTCTCCCAACTCACTCCAGATAAACAGATACACCAACTCACAACTACACAACAGGAAACACGATGTGAGGCCTTGTCTCAGTTGGACAACGAGGAGTTTGGAAAAAGAAAATGCCCTAAATGATTTCCAGAGGAGTGGGATTTCTCTTTGTGTGTGTGTGTGTGTGTGTGTGTGTGTGTGTGTGTGTGTGTGTGTGTGTGTGTGTGTGTGTGTGTGTGTGTGTGAGGGGAAGAAGTCTGTGTTTCTCATTATGTTTTATGTAATAAGAAATGAGGATCGCTGCTGCCTGCTCTCCTGGTGTGCACACACACACACACACACACACACACACACACACACACACACACACACACACACACACACGCACTTTTACAGCTGTGTTATAGGATGAGGTCATCTAAAAATGAGCACACACTCATAATGTACCTTATAAGGTTAAGACTTCTGACAAACATTAGAGTCCCTTCGGATCAGTGCGAAGGAATGCAGACGAGACGTGAGATGTGGGTAAAAACACTAAAACACTTTTCTTCTACCAACATGAGCTTTGAACTATATTCATGTTTATTACGAGAAAAACCTGCAGAAACAAAAGCGGCGGTAGACTCGTCTCCCAGTGCGAGTTCTCGTCTACTCGCCAGCAGAGTCAGTTCACTAAAGTTAGTGAACAGTAAGAAGCAGCAGCGGTTAAACTTATTCTCATTCCAACTCTTGAACAAGTTGGTAAAATGGATCTTTCTGTCAATGGAGTCTGGTGTCTTTGAGAGAGCATATGATAATAAATGATATCAATTGTCCAAATCCCTGCTGATTTGATATAAATATTGAGATTTCTGCAGAGTCATTGGTCCCGGGAACACATGTCGATTGTAAACTTTGATTGACAAACATGGCCATATCCTTTTTATAAACAAACACGCATATATAAACTGTATATAGTGTATAAGTAGATGATGCACAGATGCACAACAAGATATTCTGCTCGCAGTACGCAGGTAGCTGAAGGGAAGTACGGGTCCACTTTGCAATCACTATAAATGTGTTTGAGTTACATGAGCTCTACTTCCTGCTTCACTGAATGTGTAGGTCATCATGTAAATATGACACTGCGTTCAAGTTCTGGACGCATGCATCTAATAAAACGACAGGTTGATCTATGTTTACACTTTAATTTCCTCCTGTCTGTCATTTCCCCCTTTACTGACGACAGGAAGAATTCCTCCCTGCAGGCCTGTTGAATGAACGACCTTGGCCAGTCTGTGGACTTGGTTTTAATAGCAGCTCCACAGACTCTGTGGATTTACAGCTGGGAAGTGCTCGCTGAAAACAACCTCCAATTTGCCAAAGCCATAAGTCCAGTCAGCAGTCTGCCGCTGTAACCGAGTCTCCATCCTGCTCTCGCACTCCTTCAGTCGGGACTGAAGACAATAACAAGCCAAACGTCCATAAAAAGCCGTTTTTAGCCACGCTAGCGTCTTAGCTCCGGTGATGTGTCGGTTGGTCCGCCAACAAAAACTGCAACTCTTCAAATGTGGAACTTTGGGCAACTTTTGTAGACCTGCATGTTCAAATGTACAACTTAACAGCAGAACTCATGTACAGCTTTACGGTTTATGTAAAGCTTTATGTATAACATGTTATATAACTCACCCGTTTAAATTCTATTAGGGCTTTAAGTTATGCATAACGAGGCTGCTTTGAGTGACAGGTGGTGCCGTCACTGTTTCCTCTCTTTCAGCTCCACTTTGATTATTATTATTATTATTATTATTATTATTATTATTATTATTATTATTATTATGATGAAAGGACATTTGTACAGATTTGCTTTCGAAAAGATAGAAACAATTTCCGTTGAACAACAAAAGGTGATGGTAGGTTTAGTGTGAAGTAGGACCCCGTCTCTACGTTTCATATAAAGACTCCATTAGGGTGAGAGATCATATTTCTGTTCTCAAACTTTATGACCACCCATGGTGGATAAAAAAAAGCACCTAATCTCTCTGAAACACTGATTCTGGGGTTAAAAGACTCGCAGGGAGCACCAGGTTTGGGCTCCAAAGGAGTTTCTCTGTTTCCTGGTTGCTGGCAGCTGGAGGTACTCAGCACTGACTCTAACATGGAGCTTTGAAATAGCAATCAATGCCTTTATACTGCAGGGAGGGCTCGTAAAAGTGTCGTTGGGAGGAATATATGATGTCGTATTTCACCCTCCCCTCCCTGTTTTTAAACACTGAGTTATGGCTGCAGAAATGTGTACCCATTAAAGGTGATATGATGTATTTTCTGCCTTGTTCAGAAACTCATTCATCACCATGGACCAAAAAGAAAACTGCACTTACTCTTTCACCCCTTCCTCCCCGATCTTCCCTCCAGTCCTCACCCCGAACTGCGTTCTTCTACGCTGTCTTAAGTAATTTACGATACACCGGTAGTGCAACCTTCTGGCAGGAACTGCAGCAGCAGCTTGCTCTCCAACTAAATAACCTTTTAGAAAAGACCAAACGTGGCCAAGTCATCTGCTGCTGCACATTAAGACAGGACAGAGCTGGACATGTGCAAACACTCCTTCACACTCGCAGGGTTGGAGCCGACTGTATGGAGACAAAGACACGCCCAACAAACGAGAGTTTCATAAATAAATTGTGTTCGTAAAATATCACGGTCTTGATTTTAAACTTTGTTTTCAGTTTCACATATTCAGATATAAAATGAAAGTGAAGTTTGATCGATCACCCGAAGGTTAAAGTTAAACTAAAATATAACTATTATTTACTATTTGGCCAACTTTTAAATATTGAACACTTAAATATTCTGTCGACACAAATATTGTTTTTGTTTACAAACATTTCTAAAACTAGATTTTGAGTTTTAATTCAGACCGATGGATTTCAAAATAAAATATGAAATCTGTGTTTACATTACGTATTGTTTGAATTGCAGTGTTGGGAAAGTAACTTTTGAAATGTAATGAGTTACAGATTATTAGTTAACCTGCTAAACATTTAATAATGTAAATATTTATATATTATATGTTTTAAAATGGGCAATAAACCAGAACTGGACTTTCAAACTTTTATTAAAAGTTCTTCAATATAACTATATATATATATATATATATATATATATATATAATCATGGAACAAACAGCTGAATATAAACTTTATATCCGGATGTATCACCAACATCTTGATTAACATCTACATTTAGTTTTACATGTAACTTGTTCCTCCCAAACTGCGGCTTGTCTTTGCCTCCATACTGAGCGCACCGTGTGAGGATGCTTTGAATATTAAATTACACAGGAGCCGCTGTATTCCTCTCCTGCTTGCTCTTTCTTGGGTGTGTGTGTGTGTGTGTGTGTGTGTGTGTGTGTGTGTGTGTGTGTGTGCAATATTTGCTGCATGGTTGTGCTTCATAACCTTCATTGCGAGCCGTCTAACTTTCCTCCACTATAAGTTACCTGGCACACTATCAAGTAAAGCTGAAATAAATCAGCAAAAGCTGTAATTATTACGACTGTAACAGAACAGAGTTGTGGCCGGTGCTGGTGCTACTGCGATGTTTTGTAGTCCCCAGAGTGTGTGTGTGTGTGTGTGTGTGTGTGTGTGTGTGTGTGTGCTGCTGTTGCAGTCTGCTCCCAGTGTCTGCCGACAGAGGATTAATCTCCCCAGCTGAGGCAGTAGCTAAGGTCAGCAAGGGAAATATTTCATAAGTGTCAGCTTGGCCCGTAGCCCTCAACGCAGAGTTGGAAATGAGAATGCACGGTCGCATAACAAACGGTCGTGTGTGACTTTGCGAGTTTCAAATGGAGAGGGTTGGGGGGGGGTAGGGGGTGATATATGGCAGTGCTTCACTTTCATGTATTCATCTGAGCCGGTGAATTACTGCCAGGGACAAGCAGGGTGCTTTGTCACCACAAGGACCCAGCTGAGACAAATACTGTGGCCACACGAGGTCTGTGTCTGGATTGTATTTTCTATTACTGCCTGTTCTCAAACTCCTGCTTTTCTAATTTAAGGAGAATTCATAAAAGTTATTCCCAAACTTCTGCTCGACCACGTTAAGTTCAATTCAATAAAATTGTTTTCGTTTTTTTAAAGCACTGCAAGTGTTGTTTTCCATTAGGCATAGAAATTGGTTTTATAAATGGACTTTTGGTTCCCTGCTGTAACGCTCTGCTGCAGGTTGTTCTGCTGCTGCCGTGACCCGGGGTTGGGAAGCACATGCAGGGAGATTAATGGCAGGGGCGGGCCGCTTCAATAACCGTTTGTTTGATGTGTCGAGCCTGAAAGGCCCTGATTTACTTACACATTGATAGGCTTTTAATTGAGCTATGCCATCCCTTGTCACATCAAAGCCGTGGCAGCTGACATGACTCGGCCTCACTGCGGCTGCAATGATTGACGTGCACCGCGGAGCCCCGCCCGTCCCCTCCTTCATCATCATCCTCGGTTATGTTTGGCAGGAACTTTGATCCTACTGCAACCTCCGGTGCCTTCTGTTGTTTATAGGGTCATGAATGCAAACAGAGGCCTTCTTCTCAGCTGCTACGTTCGAGACAATGACACAACTTTCTTCTTCTGATGAAAAGGTGTTTGTGTGTGTGTCGTGAAGACGGAACGCTCCCAGCAGCACGCCCCTCAGCACACGTTGGTGATGAAGACACAGACGGTGACCATGAGAGCAGGAAGCAGCATTGACTGTAACCAGCGTGAGGAATGTGCTGGGAACGTTTTCTCTGCACGGCCTGTTGTTGTTCCTTTTGCCAGACCTGTCACGGCGGCAGCTCGTGAATACCTTGATTGTGCTTCTATCAAAATGTCCCCCCCCCATCATCAGGAGGAAAAGAAAAACATCTTTTGATGTCATCTGAAATTTCACACAACAATGTAGGACGATCTGATTTGAGGCAGACGCCGTCTGGCAGCGCCGACCCGTTCTCCTCCTCCTCCTCGCTCCGGGCTCTTGATAACTTCTCCGTGTGGAGGACAATAGCGGCTTTTGTTTCCAAGTGTGGGGAGAGAGGACTCGAGGTTGCACGGTGTGGGCGGTGTGCAGCCTACGTGCCTGTCTGCGAATGCGTTTCAGGTGTAGCGAGCACGACAAGGCGGAACCCTACGCGGTGTAGGTTTCGGAAATAAAAGTGCCAATCTGCGAACAGAGAAGGGAAGCCTATTATCCCAGAGTGATTATAATGCAGACAGATAGACGACAGGTAGGCAGAGTGGATAAGAGCGTTAGCTTGCGAGACGTGACGCGCTGACAAGAGAGACAATCTCCCTCGTAAACTGGAGAGATAAGGTTGTCAGCTCTGACTCTGACACACACATATTATGTTGACAGTCAGATAGATGATACTGTGCAAGAACTACACAAACACACTTTAAGATTTCTGTCTGTTTGTGTTTGTGTGTGTTTCTGGCGTGTGCACGTGTGAAAGGATTAGTATGTGTATGTCAAAGACAGAGGGAGAGGCAACCACAGAAAGATGAACGAGGAAGTGTGAATACATTAAGTATACTGTGTAGATATTGTTTGTGGACCTTTCAGCTCAAGGAAATCCTTGTTTCAACATTGGGTCCAGGCTGGAATGTTGCCTGCAAGGCTCTTTTTAAGTGTTTGGGTCTAAATGCCATGTCGGCTACACCCCATGAAACTGTCTTAATCCACTTTTTTTCCCCCCTTGGTTTTATTACTGCTGGAGAAAACACTAGGGGTAGAGCAGAGCCCCAGCCTCAGGCCTCTATTCCCATTCCACACACCCCATAAGTCAGTCACAGATAATTAAATAGGAGTTATTTACACTCGTTTTCCCTCCTCTGCCTCTCTGGCGCTTTTATCATTTCTCTCTCCTTCTCTTTGTACAGTACTGCACGCAGCCAGGCCTCGTCAAAGTCTGGCTGACACCACTGACGGCCTGTAGAAGTAGAGAAACTCGAAAGAAGGTAGAAAAAGACTCTCATGAGCTCACATCAATGTCAGCCCCTCATTAAACAATCACACAGAGCATCTACGCAACTCTAATCCTCGTGTGTGCCACAAAACACCTCAGCACTTCCAAACAGAGCAGAAGACAAACGAGCAGATGAGGATTTGCTGGAGCCAGGGTTTGAAGAAGTCAGCTGCCTAATGTCAGCATTATATATTGACTCTGGAGTCAGCTTTTCAACACAGGGATGAATTAGGCCCCGCCACAGAGCTTTGGCGTCCATTACAGGCCTCGACGGCTCTATAAATCCCAGGATCACAGGGGCATGTGGGGTCCGCTCCTCCTCGCTCCTCCTCAGACCCCATCAGCCCGTCCTGGGGTTTGTTTGGCTGCTGTTCCAGCCAAACCCACGGCTTTGATACAGCCATGGAAATGCCCCGAGGGCCCAGCGGGACCTGGCCATGCTGAGAAGCCTCTTTAACGGGCAAAGCTGTCCTCTTAAAATACCCACAACAGGAAACAGCCATCAGTCATCGACACGCCAAAACAGCTGTTACCAGCATACATCAAGGGGGCACATGAAAGGAGCTGCTCCCTGTTGTTTGAGCCCTCCCTTGTTTCATTCTCTCGCTGCTTTTGTCTGGCTTCTCCCAATGCCCTCCTCTTTGGTCTCCTTTTAAACGCCCCCCCCCCCCTTCTCTTCCTTATGCAACTCCACCCACACTGCAGCGACTTACCCACTCACCCTTTTAACAAGTGGATGACTGTGCGATAAACAAGAGCGCCATCGGAAACCTCACAACTTAACTAGAAGTCTGCGGAATGCGAAAAGTTAAAGCTCTCGGCGTTACCTTTACATGTCACAGTCGTTACGCGTCACCTGTTTGTGTGTCTCAGCCCCGAGGTGCCGACAGACACTTTTAAACAAACAGTGCGGATTCAAAAGAAGATTGTAGCGCACTTAGCCCGGCTGGGACGCGCACGTCTACGTTCGCATATTCTTGGCTCTCCGCAGGTCATTGGAGCGTGAGTGGCAGTGGGTGGGCGATGAGCGACGAGTAAGCCTAATGATGACAGGTCAAACAGTGACGCTGTTGAAAGAGGAAGTGACTTCATCCTCCTCTCAGCTGCAGATAAAAGGCCGCAGCCATTATAATCAAGGAGCCGGCGGATGGCGGTACAGTTTGATAAAAGGTCAAACGAGTGTACTTTTAAACCTCAGAAGAAAAGCTTGTTCTGCTTCTCAATAATCAATGATCTGTGACTTTAAACACAGTGTTGACATGTCTTGGATCATCTGGTTATCTGAAGAGGCGTCTCCGGGATGGAAATCCCCCGAAAGCAGAGCTTGTTGTTCTTTATGGCAAATTAAATGAAGTGATTGGGCTCAGTGACCCAGAGAGGAACTCTCTTGTCTTTTAGTTTTCTATGTTTTTATGAACACGCTGGAGAAAACATCTTTTAAACTTTTAAATAAAAAGTGCTTTTGTGCACACAAAGTGAAGATGTCGCAGAAAAACAGCCAGCAGCTGTCGAACTTTGGTTATTATAACGCAATAAGTCATTAACATACCAGAGATCGAAGACGAGACACTACAGGCAAAAACATTTTGGGATGTTTATCTTCCAGAACACGTTTTCAAACTAGTGGAAAGAATCCAAATCCAGAGTTTGTGTTTATAACTTTGTGTGTTTGTGTGTATATGTCATTACATAACGCCTCATGTACATATTAAACACTTGTAATATAAACTTGTGTTGATGTGAGTCATGAAGTGGGGAAGCTTCATGATATCTGTTAGTTACATGTTTGACCCTGTTCACCTGTAGTGTGTACAACATGTATGACCCTGTTCACCTGTAGTGTGTACAACATGTATGACTCTGTTCACCTGTAGTGTGTACAACATGTATGACTCTGTTCACCTGTAGTGTGTACAACATGTATGACTCTGTTCACCTGTAGTGTGTACAACATGTATGACTCTGTTCACCTGTAGTGTGTACAACATGTATGACTCTGTTCACCTGTAGTGTGTACAACATGTATGACTCTGTTCACCTGTAGTGTGTACAACATGTATGACCTGTTCACCTGTAGTGTGTACAACATGTATGACTCTGTTCACCTGTAGTGTGTACAACATGTATGACCCTGTTCACCTGTAGTGTGTACAACATGTATGACCCTGTTCACCTGTAGTGTGTACAACATGTATGACCCTGTTCACCTGTAGTGTGTACAACATGTATGACCCTGTTCACCTGTAGTGTGTACAACATGTATGACCCTGTTCACCTGTAGTGTGTACAACATGTATGACCCTGTTCACCTGTAGTGTGTACAACATGTATGACCCTGTTCACCTGTAGTGTGTACAACATGTATGACCCTGTTCACCTGTAGTGTGTACAACATGTATGACCCTGTTCACCTGTAGTGTGTACAACATGTATGACTCTGTTCACCTGTAGTGTGTACAACATGTATGACCCTGTTCACCTGTAGTGTGTACAACATGTATGACTCTGTTCACCTGTAGTGTGTACAACATGTATGACTCTGTTCACCTGTAGTGTGTACAACATGTATGACCCTGTTCACCTGTAGTGTGTACAACATGTATGACTCTGTTCACCTGTAGTGTGTACAACATGTATGACTCCTGTTCACCTGTAGTGTGTACAACATGTATGACTCTGTTCACCTGTAGTGTGTACAACATGTATGACTCTGTTCACCTGTAGTGTGTACAACATGTATGACTCTGTTCACCTGTAGTGTGTACAACATGTATGACTCTGTTCACCTGTAGTGTGTACAACATGTATGACCCTGTTCACCTGTAGTGTGTACAACATGTATGACTCTGTTCACCTGTAGTGTGTACAACATGTATGACCCTGTTCATCTGTAGTGTGTACAACATGTATGACCTCTGTTCACCTGTAGTGTGTACAACATGTATGACCCTGTTCACCTGTAGTGTGTACAACATGTATGACCCTGTTCACCTGTAGTGTGTACAACATGTATGACTCTGTTCACCTGTAGTGTGTACAACATGTATGACTCTGTTCACCTGTAGTGTGTACAACATGTATGACTCTGTTCACCTGTAGTGTGTACAACATGTATGACTCTGTTCACCTGTAGTGTGTACAACATGTATGACTCTGTTCACCTGTAGTGTGTACAACATGTATGACCCTGTTCACCTGTAGTGTGTACAACATGTATGACCCTGTTCACCTGTAGTGTGTACAACATGTATGACTCCTGTTCACCTGTAGTGTGTACAACATGTATGACCTCTGTTCACCTGTAGTGTGTACAACATGTATGACCCTGTTCACCTGTAGTGTGTACAACATGTATGAATGTTACAATACTTTTCTCTAAAGGAGCTTTTTCAGAATGTTTAATGTCACATCTGTGATGTTTGTTTTCTGTGTCTTCAGTTTGCATGTGGCTCGTGGAGGTCACTGACACAGATTTCCAGCCCGACATTACATCTGAGGGTGAGGCCAGAAGACAAGCCGCGCCCCCTCCCATCGTCCCGCCCCCGGTTATGAATGCGGGCACTTGTGATTGGACGGCGGCTCTTTGCTTTGAAGTCCCTCCCCTCACGTTGTTAGTATGTGGAAGAAGTGAGGCGCTGCTGCAGAGGGACAGACACACACACCGGAGGACCGTCACACACACTCTGCGGGGATATTCCTTCACTTGCACTCCGTATTTTGATGAGCGACTACTTGTGGTGTTTTTAATGCTCGATTCCTCTTTTTTTCAACACTGGATATATTTAGGATTAATTAGATATTGAAGAGCCCGATAGAGGATGACATTTGGGTAATTTGTTCCTCTTTAGAAACAGCTTGGGTCCGACACGGAGGACGCGCGCTGCTGCGTACATGCCCTTCCGGATTACTGCACTCTCTTCTATTTTATGTATCATCATGCAACGCGCTGGTGAATGAATTTCAACCCTGCGTCCACTCGTTACATGCAGTCGTTCCTCCTCGAGCCCCGATCCAGATGAGAGATCCCCCCGGTGGACCTGAACCGCTTTTACGCAGACAGTCCCCGGAGCGCAGCGCCGCCAGCAGCGACCATCACCGGACAGGAGCGGAGAGACCGTGCGTTTTACCCGCTTCTTGTCCTCCTACGGATCCTTTGCGTCAGGCTAAAAGGCTCCCAATCCGGATCGTAAAGATGTTGACGGCGCACAGCGGCCACTTGCTGCACCCGGAGTATCTCCAGCCCCTCACATCCGCGCCAGTCAGCATTGAAGTAAGTTATTAAAAAAAAAAATTACATTTTTTTCAGATCTGTTGGTATCATCTTATGTCGTTGTTCTTCATAAAAGTAATTATATAATATATAGTCGATGGCGTAGGACGCTTTGAGGGTTATTCTGACAAGTATGCCAGTTTATGCGCCATTTTACGCACAGCGATTTGTTGGCAAGTTCGCGAGGCACCAGAGTTCAAATATGTAAAATTACTGCAGACAATAAACTGTTAATAAAAAGCAATATAACTAGTTTATTACCGATATATTAATTAATTAATCTTCTCTTTCCAAAATGTTAATGGGAGTTTTTTATTTCTTTCTTTCTCCAACTTTGCGTCCTGTGACTTCCTTCTTCATATTAAATATATTGTTGCTATTTATTGGACCTTTCGGGGTTTCTGCTGTATATTTAGTGTTTAAAAACATGTGTATTTAATTATGTATTTGTATTTAGCACAAGGAAAATATACAAAATAAGAGTTTAATCTGGAAATGTCACTATATCTGCTTTATTGTTTGGCCAGTAGAATAATCCGAATACAATTATAATATAGTGTCTTAAAAACAAACCGTTGGTTCACCATCTTGCTCTCTTTTTACCTTCTCAGCTGGACGCCAAGAAAAGTCCTTTGGCTCTGCTGGCCCAGACCTGCTCTCAGATTGGCAAACCAGACCCCCCCTCCTCCTCCAAGCTGGCCTCCATCTCCTCAGGCAGTCTGGGAGACAAGGAATCGTCCAGCCGATCTTCCAAGTCTGGAGAGCATCACCAGTCCCAGGACTGACAAGTCCAGCTTCAAGCCTTACTCCAAGTCATCAGGCGACTGTCGTAAGGACGCTCTGGCGACAAAGGGGCCTTCAGATAAAGCAGCTTTCAGGGTGCCAAATGGAAGCTCCAGCAGTGGCGCTGCTTCATGTCCGTCCTTTCCTCCCCATTCCCGGTCACCCAGCTCCAGCCCTCCTCCCCTGCACTCTCAGAGCCAGCCCCACAGACAAAGCCATTCCCCCTCCACGCAGCCCCCGTCACACGCCCAGGCCCCGCACACGGACAACAAACATGGGAGCTCAGAGCAGTCCAGCTCGGACAGTAATAGCTGCAACGCTGGCAAAAAAGACTCAGATGCAGCTAAGTCTGGGATGGACGGGGCTCAGCTAGCCAACTCCAGCCACGTTCGAGCAAGTGCCAACTCCAGCAACGCCAGCTCTGCCAGCAGCCCGCGGCCGGAGAGCAAGGCCGAGCCGCAGGCCTCCTCACAGCCGGGCCTGGGCTCCGGGCACATCGCCCCAGTCTCCCCTTTTAAACAAGGACATTCTGTCTTCCCCTTGCCTCCAGCTTCCATGGGCTACCACGGGTCCATTGTGGGGGCCTACGCTGGCTACCCCTCCCAGTTTGTTTCTGGCTTGGATCACAAGTCTAGTTTGGGGTTAGGCCTTCCGGGGAAGCACCCCAGCTCCAGCCCGCTCACTGGAGCTTCACCTCCATCCCTGATGCAGGGCTTATGTCGGGACCCGTATTGTCTGACTTACCCCAATGCCCCCCACCTCGGAGGAAGTAACTGCTCCACCTGCGTCCACGACCCCTCCAGCCTCAAGTCTGGTTACCCCCTGGTTTACCCCTCCCACCACCTCCATTCCCTGCACCCAGGCGCCTTGTCTTCCAGCGCTGCCGCCACAATGTCCCACCCCCTCTACACCTACGGATTCATGCTGCCCAACGAGCCGCAGCCTCACGCCTGCAACTGGGTGTCTGTCGGAGGTCCCTGTGACAAGCGTTTCGCCACGTCAGAGGAGCTACTGGCCCACCTGCGCACCCACACAGCCCTGCATGGGATGGTGGACAGTAAGCTGTTGTCAGCCTACCCGTCATCGGTTTCCTCCACAGCCTCTTGCCACCTCCACCTCCCACAGAGCAGCCCGGGGACCCTGCCCGGCTCCTTCTCCCTCAGAGGCTCTCCTGGCTTGAGCCTGGCTCGCTATCACCCGTACAGCAAATCCCACCTGGCCGGGGCACCAGGACTTCCTATGGCTTCCATCCCCTCCTCAGCATATTACTCCCCCTACGCTCTCTACAGCCAGAGACTGGGCTCAGCCTCAGCCCTCGGATACCAGTGATATCGGAAATAGTGCTGACGCCCACAGACTGCAGGCACCAGCTTGGACTCTCCAGAAGACGAATGCTTGAGATTGGTGTCCTCACCAGGACCTGCCGGGAACACCACCTGTTCGCCTCAGGATTGTCCATCCCAAGACTCTGTGACGGATTGTCTGCAGAAACAACAGACTTTCGTGATATAAGACGGCAGACACAGAGCTTGAAAATGATGGAATTGTGGGATTTTTACAACAGTCTTGATTTAGTATTTTTTCTTCTCTATATCTTGTCTCCCAGAACTGAAAGTCTGTATTTATTTTTCACTCAAAGCGCTTGGTATTCAACTCTGGGGGGGAAATTTTGCTGTCCAAATAAATTGTTCTGAAATATTCTAAATGAAAAAGATTGATTTAAGTATAGTACCATTATGCCTATCATACACTCTAAAAATAAAAACCTTGCACCACGATGAAGACGGACTGTGAAGCTTTATTCTGGGGACTTCTTTTCATCTCCTGCTTTCTGCTGTTGGGTTGTTTTTTCTGCATCTGGTTCAGACTCTGGAGAATTGCATGTCTGAGAGAATTATCTTGAACAATGCCATTATTGTTATTTGTAAATATGCAAAGATGTAATATTTTTTCAAGCTTACTTAGGGTCAGCAAGTTGGGGGTCACTGACGTACAAATGGTACAAAGATTAGAAAAGATGACATAAATAATAAAACGATTAAGGATGGCTGTGCTATCCAAACAGGAAAAGGTCTTATTTTGTTAAATAAATGATACATGATTGCATTTTACTTTGTTTTTTTTCCTTATTCTTTGCTATATATATATATATATATATATATATATATATATATATATATATTAGTAGCTTTTTGTCACAAGGATGGAGTAAATCTGGCTGCACTGCACTTATCTAGGTCTATCTATCATTACTGTTGCAGCCACGCTATATGTGGCTGTGTAATAACTCATGGCTCATAACAGTTGACAGGGCTGTCCCAAGGAGGCCAGGCCGGGTCACATTAACCCTGTTAGCTCGTCTCTGAGGACTTCCATCCCTCCTCTCTCCATCACCCACATTGCTTTTGTTGTTGCGAGTGCAGCTTTTAATTGCTGATTCTTGTTTGCGAGGCCTGAAAAGCGCCTCCTCAGCACAGTGGAGTGGCCGCTGGGTCACTGGGACTTCAATAATGACCTGAGGGAGGTGTCGACCCAGGATCTCCTCGCGCTCTGACTGATTGGTCTGCAACACAAAGGCCAGCGCTGACAATGGGAGGCGGGTTAATAGAGAAATATTCATCAAAGTGCTGACATCTCCCCTGAGGAGAGCGGGCTCTCGACACAGAGGCCTCCGTCCTCATGTGAAGAGCCATGTTCTGGCTGCTGCGCCGCGGTTTAACTGCAGTCAGCGTTCTCGAGCTCTTAGAGACTAATTCAAGGGGAAGGAGTCAGTCTATCTTAAAGCCACAGCGCTGCCATTAGAGTGTTTCGGCCTCGATAATGCGTCTGCGTCTCCACTCTATTTGCCTGTCAGGTTGTAGGTGGCACAGAGCGAAGAGGCTGCAGTCTCCGAGGCGGCTATTGACCCCGACTCCCAGACTCCTCTGCTCTTGCGCTTCATTAGCACTCCAGACAGGGGAAAGGCGAGCACAGGTGTCGCTTGACAGCACCATTAACAAAATGGATGACCCTTCCAAACCACAACCCGCCCCTGCCGCACCAGCAAGGTCACGGCGCCCTGATCACCTGCTCTGGGCCGCTCTGTGGGACGATACACTTGTTTTTCTTCTGTAGAAAGTGAAGCCGTGCACTTCATGAACAGGACTGACTTACTTTGTTGTTGCTGCTTCTTTTTAATGGAGTTTATAAAGTAGCGTACACAAAATAGGTCAAGGATTCTGCTTTTATTGCTGTTTTGCACATTTATATTTAGCATGTTTATTGAGCACATTTGAGATACACTGGATTGTGTTGCCCCCTGAAGTTGTGTTGGTGAAGTGCGAGGAGGCAGAGAAAAGGATTCTGTTTTACAAACTGCAGATAGAGAATCTGTTACACTGAATGTGAAGATGATTCACGCTGGAGGTCACGCAGAGGGGAGAACTTTCAATCTTGTCGGGGGGGGTGGAATTAATTCCACTGTTGCCAGTTTACACTCGTTCATCAAATGCCTCACTATTCTCCCTCTCCCCGCGCTCATCAATCTCCTCCATCTATCTCCCCCCTACACACACACACACACACACACACACACACACACACACACACACACACACACACACACACACACACGCAGCTGAGTCAACACCCACACACTCCATTTGTGTCGCCTGTGTGAGGCTGTGTGTGTGTAAGTATGTGTATTCAGCGATCCTTTGTCCACAGACGTAGGCACAGGTGCATCTGTGAGTCCTGTTTTATGTTATTTTGTCCAACAATTTTTCAAAATCTTCCAGTTTTAACATTTAAATGCGTCATTTTAAATAAGAACCAAATCTCACGGACATTTCTGGAGACTAAAATATTGTCATCAAGTCTATTTCATCATCTCAACATATCTTTCTGACAAAATACAGTTTTAATTATTTATTATTATTTATTATAATTAATTAGTTTTAAAAGCTGACAAAAAATACAGAAAATATTAGTATTCCCTTTTACTGTCACACACCGGTTAGCTTAGCTTAGCATGAAGACCTACCAGCACCTTTAACGCTCATTAAATGTTAAACGTTATATCTTGTTCGACCCGTACAAAAGAATTTTAAAATAAAAACGTCAACACCTAGTGGAACACGGAGGTACTGCTAATTTTGCGAACGTTCCCTCGGACGCAGTGACGCAGAACAAAGCACGTGTTGAGGAAATATGACCCTGAATGCATCTGGATTAATAATGGCAGGCGGTGCGGTTAGCAGGATATTTATTTTGGTCGTTGCAGCTGACACATATTTACAGCTCCTTCTCACTCAGTGGGGAAATGTTTTAGCAATCAGAAGTGGGCCTGAAGTTACGAAAGGTCGCGGTGTAAAAGTCAGTCGGAGTAATGGTGGTGGCAACGGTAACAATGGTACGAGAATGATAGTAGTAATCAAAGAAGTAGTGTCAGCAGAGATAGTGACGGTGATGGAGGGGACTAATACTTCCCCCTCTGAGCGTGCAGAGACGGTGCTCGGTGCCACTGTGAGGTCCTGAGCAGCCGGCTGACAGGCCTGGTGATTAATGACGACAGGGTGTGGAGCTGCTCTTCAATTAGACGCCAGCTCTACCAGGCTCACCGTCCCGCTGACAGCCAGGACAGAGAGGGAGAGAGAGGGAAAGAGGGAGGGAGAGGTAGAGAGAGAGGGAAAGAGGGAGGGAGAGAGGTAGAGAGGTAGAGAGAGAGAGAGAGAGCTCTACGAGAGAGAGAGTAGAGCGAGAGAGAGAGGTAGATCGTATCGAGTTACGACGCGGTAGCGATCTGTCTCTCGTTCTCTTGTCGCTCGCTCCTCTCCGCTCGTCTCTGCGCGCGCTCGCTTGCGCTCTGGCCGGTCTCTCGCTCTCTCGCGGTC